>NC_086012.1:2052500-2185000 GCF_030014385.1 Trichomycterus rosablanca
CACTGGAGCTGTGTGTACACATCCTCTCTGTACTGACGCCCACATGTCGTAAATGACTATCCTTTCATTGTCCTTCAGTCTGAACTGTGCTACTTCAACCATTACTCTTACCCTTAACCAAACATACTGTAGATCTCCTATACAGTAAAAAGAATCCATAACAGTTCAATTAAAGAGTGCCATTCAGTTAAAGAGTGAGCAATATCTGAAGTTAAAAAATAACCACCTCTTAACTTTATAAATCCCTTTACATTAAGTGTATTGTTAACTGACTCACAGTACTGGTTAAAATAAAGACCAATGGTAATGGTATATAAGTAATATTTATGTATTTTACAAATGTTAAAGATGCTACAAACTATATTTATGGTTTATGGTTTATGCTTGGCAACAGCACCTTGATTTTGGGGAAGAAAACTATTTTAGTGAGAAATTTTCCACATCATCAAAGCTTAGGTTTATCCACAAGGTACACAAGGCATTTTTTAAATCATATGTTAAAACAACACCAGTTTTACTTCTTTTTGTTTTATTCTTTGCCTGCCAACTGTTAGAATCTTACATTTATAAAATTGTACTTTAAAAAAAAACACCCAAAATGCTATGACAAATCTAATACCAGAACTTTCTTAATTTGCATAAAACCAAACATCAAGTAATCAGGTTATCAAAGCAAAAAAAAAAAAACATTGAAAGGCCCTTTGTGTAGAGTGATCATTAGATGGAACCCATTTATTCCGAATGTCTAATTGAATGAATAGGTGACGCGCTTGAGCACTGAGAAATTTACTGAAGGTCAGCGGTTTACAAAAGCTTGGCCTAATCAGCAGGGTCACTTATTCGCCTAGAACAACTGAGCCGTTTACACAACTGACCCTTCTAAGCATGGTCAAGTGAACATCAGATCTGGTTAAAACTCAATTCTGATATTACCGAAGGCTAGGTCAGAGACAATGTTCATGGCCTAGGGTTACAGAATGTCGTAGGCAAGGCTAATAAGTAAACAAATCTTTTCTCTCATTCTGAAAAGAAGCTAAGCTTTGCAATTAGATCTGTTCAACCAAAAGAAATGGTCAGACAAAGACACGGACATAAACCAGTTCCCAGGGTCTGCAGGTGAATAGTAGTATAGAGAAATGGTGCTACAACCAAGGACAGATCAAAATAAGCATTTCAGCATGATGGCTTCGTTTTGTGGCATTGCTGTCATAATCCTATGATAGCACCACTTGAAAGTCTCTGAGCTCTTCATTATGACCCATTCTATTATTAAACCATCCAAAAATGTGTCTACAGAGATGACATGGCTGTAGACTTGATTGTATGCAGCCTAGTAATTATAACGGGTGCTAGCATGTGTCCACTCAGTTCTACATTCCTAACCCTCTCTTTAGGCATAAAAAGGAAGTGAGGCCTGTTGAACTTGCTAAACTTCTCAAATTTTGTGCTGAAAGCTAGAACATTGGGTCATGACCAAGTTCTGTACACAAAATAGGCAGTGTCAGTTATTTTTCTCTAAACTATTATGTTCCCTGTAAGAGGTCTGACGACACTGTTGATCCAGGACATACACACCGAATGAAGCCACTTAAATTAAGCACTTGAGGAACAACTTTACATTCACCATTAGTAAATGGCATTTTTGCAGCTTGTTATTTCAGACTGAAGACTTTTTGACTGAAAAATATTTTTTGCAAACAACTAACCAGCACAACACATGCCAGGTTTGATGCCAAATTTACATCTTACATTTTTACTAAGTGTGCCAAAAAATCTGGAACTAATTAAATTGTAATTGCCATCATCACTATTTCCACTGCTTGTTCCGGATTACATGTCTGGTTCTTCCTACTTCTGTGATTACTGGGTTTTTCTTGACTGGGGATTTTGGCTACGTCTTGCCTGTCTGTATAATATGACGCACCATGACCATGTCATCCAAAAATCCACTGTTCTGTCTCATCTGTGTGATCTGGTGAGCTGTAGTAACCACTTCATTGCATTACGAACCCTAACAGCTAACAAAAGCAGCATGTTTGCTCAGAATAAAACAACCATCCACACATTACGTATTCCGTCGACAGCAGAGCTCCTAAATGAACCCTCAGTTGTTGACTCTGATACAGGTGCTGATTTCTCCAGGATGACATGTCATCTCATCTGTTTTAATAACAGGACTGAATCAACACACCCACGGCTATCAGATACTGAATTAGACTTGCATAGATATTGCAAAATTGAAACCAACTAAAACCATAATAAATATATAAATAAAAAAACAGCTCTGGGGTTTTACCAGCACAGGAAAATGAAGTAATGTTAAAATAATCTATGCGAATAGAGTACACTAATTAATACGAAAAATATTTATTAATAAATATTGAGTGGGCAGCATGTTGGTGCGGCAGCTGTGTGGTTGTCCTACACAGACCAGAGTTTCTTTGGACCTGGATTTGGCTCCTCATCTTGGCTTGGCAACTTTAAATTATGAGTCAATAAATGGGTTTGTGTTGCTCAGCCCAGTGTTTTATGGTTGTATTGGACCCACACCGATCCTAATCGAGCCGCTACTGATGATGAATGGATGCAATTAATTGCAATGCGAGTCATGAGGGGGTATTTAGTGCTGCCAATCCACGTACTGTACGATAAGCTATAAAACACTGACATGAATGTGCCACTGTGTGTTAAAGTTGACCATAAGAAAAAATACTTAAGAAGAAATAAACAGCATGTATGATGTTCAGTTACTTTATTACAATGTATAAGAAATATCACAGTTGTATCAAACATCGATCGAAATATGAAAACACATTAATATGACAGCAACAACATTAGTACTATTTATATGAAAAAAAATCATATTCCAACGGTATTTTATCTTCATAACAAGTAATGTAAACAAATAAACAATAAACATTTTAATATTGAACTAAAGAACTGATATAAATGTAAACTGTTCATATTTACAGTAAATATAATGAGCTTTAGTCAGTTTAGTGTATTTTATATAAACCAAAAGAAACATTCACCCACGTTCAGTTTGGTTATATATCCTTCAAATCTGCTGTAAATTTACGTACATTTGTTAGCACACACAAAACATGCACTTATAAGCATAAACTAACGTGTATTAAAAACAAAATTGTTAAGTAAAAAAGTATTCAGTTATTATAGTAACATTTATACTATGTGAACAAAACTATGAAAACAAAAGGTTCTCAATGATTTGTTCCGTTTACTTTTGTTCCCTAATCGACTGAAAAATCACAACTTCAATATTCAGCAGACTGACTGATCATTATTTAGCCATTATTGTGCAGCCCAACCTCTTCTGCTCAGATCTGAATATGGATTGATTTCTGGGACATTTCTAAGCCCTGCCAAGCATCTGCCAAATGCATGAAAAATGTAAATGTTTTAGCTTGTGCTAAAGGCCACAGTCATTCTGATGCCGTACTTTAAATACACCACATATACCAGCATGAATAAACAGTGTTTTTCCTAATTCAGTTCATTAGTCTATTAGTTCTACCCTACCTGGTTCTATGTCTAATAATTGAACATCCCAAAATTTTGTGTTTAGTTTTTACACTTTACAACATCCAATAAAATATTGCAACCAACTCAGTGTGGGAAACAAGTAAAGAAAACAGACTGATCAAATACTTTCTCATGGCACTGCATGGCACTGAGTAATTTGATGACTATTTTTTGGCAGTTATATTAGTGTTGTTTTTGGTTAATAGAGAAACTGCATATAAACAGTTAGTATAGTGCATGCATGATTATGTAGGTATTATGGTTTTCAGGTTCTTCTGTAGCATTACCGGGATAAGACTGTGTCATGTCAACAGTGACTGAAATTGACTTTGGTGTGTTGTTTAATCAACCATAAAGCAAAAGCAGTGCTGCTACTTTTCCGTGGCACTTACAGGAGTCATCAGCCCCTCAAATTTCCCATCTTGGAAGAGAGGACGGGTCTGGTGCCTCCAAATTACCAGCAGCAGCCGAATCCCAAGCAAAATGCAGGCCAGTGCCAGGAGAACAGCTGTGGATCACACACACAATAAGTATCAATATGAAAGTGCACTCAGTGTTTAAATCAAACTAGAATAGTGCAGATGGTTTGGTCAGTGAAGAAGACATGCCATCTGTATTTGTCAGTTCATGTAAAGGAGACAAGGTCTGTGTGCCCATCAGTCCGAGTAAATGGCCTCTGAGCTCATCGTTCTTAGAGATGGAGACATGGCTTCTATGCCTGTAAGTAAGGGTTAAACCTGGCAATCTTTGCTTTCCTTGTTATTCTGTGTGCAAGTCTGAAGCAGTTTAATCTCTCATATGCTATAAATTGGGTCAGTGACTCACCTGTAAAAACGGCGTTCCTGCTTGGTGCTGCTGGATCGTAGTGCTTGCTCAAGCTTCCAGTGAGAGCATAGATGATGACGGGGTAGATGGTCAGAATGTAGCGCACATGCTGCTCTATTACAAAGTTCTCAACAACAAACCTGTTCACAAAACATGATCAACAACACCTTAATGTGACACCATTTAAAACCAATAAATATAATTTACATAGAACAATAGTTTAGTATGTTTTATGACATGCTACTATACTATTTATGCTATTCAAGAACATTAGAAAATAACAATGACCTACCACACAATCACTTCTAAAAGCAGAATGGACAAAGACACCGTGGCTGCATTTGTCAGTGACACTGATGCAGTATTTAACACGACCGCCAGGTTGAGGAGCGTGGCGATTGTCGTCCATGTTGCATAGGCAGCAATACCATTTTGAACCTGTAATATACACATGATCATCCATTACCCCCAATATTTCCAACACAAAAAGTTTTGATTTAACTTTTATGAGGTTAAAATCACACACCAGAATGTTGATGCAGTAGAGATCTTTGGGATGGTTGTGTTTAAGCCATGCTCCATGCTTTTTCAAGCCCACACATGAGAAGAAGATCGTGAGGTAGTTGGTAAATGCAATCAGAGCTAAAATGATCAGCGCTGCAATCATCAACCTGTCAAAACAAATAACCGCAACAAATCAGATCACCAATATCAGACAAACAACAATGTGAGTATTAAACAATGTGGGTATGTTTGCTGGATCCAAAACACTTACTGTCTGTCCCATAAAAGAAGCCATGTGCTATTTAGAACCATGTTAACCACCCAGAAGAGGAAAAAGCCATTCGGGAGAACAGCAAGGCTGGAGAGCGTCCTTCCAGTGGGATCCCTTTATTAAACAAAGTATAGAAATGTTTACATTATATTTTATGTTTACATTATATTATATTTACATACTTGCATAATTACATACGTGTCCCTTACAAATGGTAACTTTTAACACAGACGGTAAATTTAGTCAACATGTTATTCTCATCAAAATCAATGGCTTTAGTGTGTTTTTGATGAATGAGTACCTTCTGCAGAGCCAGCTAAGAAGATATAAAATCATCAGGAGAAGCCAGGTGTAAATCAGTCCCCATATGGAAAAGGTCCATCCAGCAGGAGTGATTTCTGTCTCATACATCCCTGACACGTTGCCTGTTTTGTGCAAAAATGGTCCTGCAAAGTAAACATAACAACAAGTAAAAAGTAATCCATTTCATAAGTATTTAAACAATAATCACTGTAATGAACAATAATACATTGTGATCCTTATCTAGAATGAACAGCTATTGATTGCGAACAAGCAACACCCAGACAAATGAAATGTTATTAAGATTTATTATTAGTGGTAAATTTGCTAACCCACTAGTGCTGGGATCCAGGGTTATACCCAAGAGTGCTATTGACCGGTTGGGCGTCTACATACAAACATGACTGGCTCTATCACGGGATAAATAACTGCGATGGATAACTGCACTGCACCCAGTGATTCTTGGTAAACACTAGGTCCCACTGTAACCCTGAACATGACAATGCAGTGGTAATACATGACAAATCAATGAATAAAGTTTAAGGACAAAGTTCTGATCCTTATTACCTATTACCTGTACTTTTGCTCATATTAATAATAAAAATGGTCTGATGGGTTTGAAATGGCACTAAAACCTTTTATACCAATGTCCAGTTAATGTCACACTAACGTGGATAGAGTAAACTTTAACGTATTAACGGATATATTTTTTCCCACCCGTATTACAACAAACCCCGCCTCTTACGCTGTGATTGGCTAAAAATTCACAGTCACGCTCTCCAATTGGTGTCGTGTTAAAGGGTTTGTCCAACTAACCAATCATCACTTTGAAGCGTGCCTGTCAGAAAACGGGCAGGGAAAAAACACTCCAAAACACATTTCTTACCTTTTCCAGATCCAGCCAGGGCGTTGATTGTTAAAGTCACAATATAAACTAATAGAGAAAAAATAACGAGTATAACACGAGCGATATTATTAGTCTCCATTTCTTCAATAATCCAGTAGAATACAGTATATAGTATTAAGTGAATACAAATTGTGTATAGAATGTTTCAAATTTGTTTCCTTTTTTGCTTTGCAGTATATATTGGTGATATAATCATATATTTTATGTATAATTTGTTACATAGCCGATTAAGAAACAAAAACAGACTGTAATTGTACTTTCCAAAAGTTAAATGAATATCTTTTGACTTGCACAATGCACATACTGTATCTTCCACTATTTGTCCAAGCCCACTGACGAGCGAGTATCTGGGCTGTGTCCCAAAACAGTACCCCATTCCCTACTCCCTACAAAGTGCATTCTATATCAAGGGTATTCTGCACACACTGGTGCAATTATTTGAACACAACTACGTCGTATACTTTGGTAGATTTATAGAAAATAACAAGCATTCTTCATTAACCTTAAGGGTGTCTCTGAAAGTACTGCACTATCTAGTGGACATGGAGTGATTTTGGACAGAAGACCACAGTTTCGTAACAGCTTGTGTAAGGAGTGATTTGCATGTGCTTACTGCCACCTGTCGTGCAAAGAATCATTTCATTCAGATGGATAACAAATACAACACAGATTGTCAGGAGGAAAGTAAGACTCAATAAATTTTGCTATTTATTTTATTACATGTTTTTAATACAGTGTAGGCTATAATTTTTCAGAATATTTTAGTTTAGAATTGGCAGTGTTATAAAAATGTACTTTTCCTCTGTTCTTAACTGCCAAATAGTAAAAAATTGCAAGATAAAACAAACAAAAAAAGCAATAATAAATATTCAAGTTTTTACAATGTTGTGCTAAAAAACGAACTGAAACCTTGTTGTTTTTGTATGGCTACTATATACCGTTGCATACATTGAACAGACAGTTACATTAATTATGTTTAACCAATTTTATAGCTTTTAACTCACCTAAATTAAAACAAAAACTGTGCAACAGCTGAAATTTGTTTTACTACCTCCTGCTAAAAGCCCTAGTAGGCTATATGAACTGGAAATGTATTTGTTGTAATACTAATGTTATTACTGCATTATTAACCAAATGTGAGAGATTTTATTTAAATTATTCCATGATATTTAAATTTATATTTATTTTAAAAAGTGGCATGTGTTTTCTGTAATGTTGAGACTGAAATTATGACTCATTTATTTGTCATTGTATTTATACTTAAGTATGTTGGTAAAGGAAACTTTAAGATAATTATTGGAACACCTTACATTATATTTAAATTAGCATTGATAAATAAATATACGATTTGATTTTTTTATGATACTTGTTTGTTCATTATAGAAAAAGATAGGCTACATTAATAACTGCAAATAATCAACGATTACCCATTTTAAATAAATGTCAAACTTAAAATATTCACATAAACATTGAGTCCTTTTTTTCTCTTTTTCTGTCTATGTTACTCTTAGAGTTTTTGTGGATTTGTGGTTTATGTAAATTGCTTTCTATGTTGTTAATAAATAAATGAACCAATGCATATACAAATAAATAAATAAATAAACAATCTTGGTCGAGAGCAGTGTCATTTTCGTCTCGCGTTCTTCTGTGAAGTGAGCCTTCTCGGCATCCGTACCCACGTTGTACTAAGTGAGTGTGAGTCAGGGAGTCACGAGTAGATTTAACTTCGTTTCTGTTTTTGTTTTGAATTTCGTATTTCCAAAGTTTTATAAATTGTATAATATAATTAAATATTGAATAAGAAGAAGACGTGTGTCAGGATGTCTCAGATCGTAAAGGGTCAGTTTGATGACGCAGAGGAAACAAGCAGGTAAAAAAAAACAAGCTACGCTCACTGCTAACAGTGTTAAGATTTAACTAAAGAATTACAAATAGATATAAGCGGATATAATAGTGCACTAGAAAGGGTGCCTAAGTCTGTTTTGTACGCTGTTTAGAGCACATATGTAAGACATAATGAGGTATTTGGAAACTACCCTGAAAGAATGGTTGATTTGTAAAAACGTTAAGAAACAAACCTTGACAGGCAGCTACATTGGGGATCATTATATAGATTAAACTGGTGTTGTTGGGCACTTGGTATCTGTTTCATGGCCTTTTTTTTTTTTTGTTAGGTTTACTGCGTGGATACTACGTCTGACGTATTTGTTTTAGTATAAACATGGCTGATTTGACAGCTTCTAATGTTCATGGAACAGTGGTTTATGTGCTGTGGTCAGAAAAAAAACCCAAACTGTCATCTCATGCTAATAAGAACTTTGTCTTGTTGAATTATTTCTATTACTTTTTATAGGATTGTAACATCATGTTTTACACACTTTGTTTACATTAATGACAGAAACGGTAGTTACTCATAACACAAGATCAGTTCACAAGTTTAATACCAAACACAGTCATGGACAATATTGTATGTCCAATTCACCTCACTTGCACGTCTTTGGACTGTGGGAGGAACCCGGAGCTCCCGGGGGAAACCCACACAGACACGAGGGGAATATGGAAACTCCAAGCTGAATGGACCCGGACTGCCCCACCTGGGGCATACAGAAAGAGCATTTATATTTAAAGTAAGTGAATAGATCGATCTTTTTGAACACAAAATTCTTGGGATGTTTTCCAGTGGCTTGGAATCCAGCCATGTTACGGAGAAGCCTCCAGTGCTGGTGACTTTAGAGCCATTATCTCTCAAATCTGGCAAGCAAGAAGATAATGAGGAGGAGGAAAAATATGATGATGATGAGGAGGAGGAGGAGGAGGAGGATGATGATGATGATGATTGGGACTGGAATGAGACAAGTGGTGGAAACTTTACTAAACGCTTTACTGCACTGCGGACTGGAAACAATCAGCAGGTTTTCTTACTTTAAAAACAGAAGCTTAAAAAAAAAAGATAAACGATTCTTAGATGATGAATATTAAGTATCTAACAATGTTACTGTTTGTTTGTTCTGTTTCCAGGCAAATCGGCAGAACACGCAAAAATCAGATAAGATGTCCACCCCATCAGACAAGGTTCTGAGGAAGTTTGAACACAAAATAAACCTGGGTACGTTTACCCTTTTACCTGGCCTAATGCCACACCGGTTCGCACACAGAAAGTGTCGTGTGTTATTGTTGTAAACAATTTATTGGAAGCTCTACGCAGACAATAATTTGCTGATCACGTCACCTAATATCGATTTTCTGTTTGCTTGACCCCCCCAGATAAGCTGAATTATGCTGACTCAGTCATTAACAAAGTCACTGTGATGCAAAGACAGCGAGAAGCAGACACGTCAGTATGATTATGTCCTATTCTGAATTTGTTGGGTTTTTTAGTCTCCTGGACTGAACTGAAATATCTTTTTCTGTTGCAGGTATCGAGTGAAAGATAAGTCAGATCGAGCTACAGTGGAACAGGTACGTGTCCTCTAGTATGTAGCTGTTCTGTGTTGAAATCATTGGGGCAAATTAAAAGTGTACTAAATTCTTAGCATACTCCAAATCTAGTCAGTCTGCCAGAATGTGTCTGCTGTCTGAAGTGTGTTTCTTTACATTTACACTTACATAACAAACCACTGGTCAACATTAAATTCTATAGAAATATCTGTAGACAAAACTGGAACGTTGATACAATGTGAACAAAGAAATCTGTCATAGGACTGAATGGGACCACCAAGACCAGGCACTCAACAGTCACAACTGGCAGTGTCTGAGGGAGGTCCTTGCTGCTGCACAGTCATAGGAACAGAGAAAGTAGCGTGATGCTCAGTACATGCTGAGACTCTTTGTAAGAATCCACCGCTGGCCAGTGTGAAGATGCAGTCTATTTAGCTTTAAAGAGCGACCAGTTTTAAACTGTGCAGACACTTTCATCCAAATCCATCAAGTAACTATCAAAGTTCTGGTATGTGGTGGCAAGGGGTCTTGTCAAAAAGGGCTCTTCCTGAACATATTTAAAGATATATTGCTAACCATTTCAGGTACTGGATCCTAGGACTCGCATGATTCTCTTCAAAATGCTCAGCAGAGGCGTCATTTCAGAGATCAACGGCTGCATCAGCACAGGCAAAGAGGTAGTACATACGATACAAATGTTCTTTAATCCACATCCCATGTATAGAAGTTTTCTCCTAACTACATTTGTGTTCTTTCACTGTATTTCTTCAGGCCAACGTCTACCACGCAACCACGGCCAGTGGAGAAAGCAGAGCAATTAAGATCTACAAGACCTCCATTCTGCTGTTCAAGGACAGAGATAAATACGTCAGTGGAGAGTTTAGGTGAGGCTTGATGGCCTGTACAGGATTTATAGTTGATGCAGCATATCGTACTGATTACTGATTAATTGCTTTACAGGTTTCGGCATGGCTACTGTAAAGGAAACCCAAGGAAAATGGTTCGAACCTGGGCTGAGAAGGAGATGAGGAATCTGATCAGGTTTGTTAACATACTGCGCACTGTACTATATACACCTACTTTGTGTATATCCAATCCAATGGCCCTTTATTTTATTGTGAATCTTTCTGCTTTAAGACTGCAGACAGCGGGGATTCCCAGTCCAGAACCCATCATGCTCCGGAGTCATGTCTTAGTCATGGGTTTTGTCGGGAAAGATGAAATGTACGTACGCTGTCACACAGTTAAACATTATTTATATTTTGTTAGAACATGAAAGATTAGACTGCTTATGTGCCTGTGTGTGTGTTTTTATCTCAGGCCTGCTCCTTTACTAAAGAATGCTGCACTGTCTGAATCCAAAGCACGTGAGCTTTACCTGCAGGTCATCCAGAACATGAGGCTGATGTACCAGGAGGCTCGACTCGTCCATGCCGATCTCAGTGAATTTAACATGCTGTGAGTCCTGATGTAATGTTCATGCATGGCCAAACAATATATTTGGGGGGAAAGTGATATGATTGGGTTGGTAATTATGCCGATTTGTGTTTTGGTTTGCAGGTACCATGAAGGAGATGCTTACATCATTGACGTTTCTCAGTCTGTGGAGCATGACCATCCTCATGCACTGGAGTTTCTTCGGAAAGACTGCAGCAACGTAAATGGTGTGTGGACTGGGATTTGGCATAGAAATGTACAGTGCTGTGAGAAAGAAATCGGCCTTTTTTCTATTTATCCTGTTTGTCATACTGAATGAATTTTGATCATCAAAACCTGGGCAGATTAAACAAGACATTAAATTACTATTAAAGGAAATCATTGGCACATAGTTAGAAGCATAGAGTTTCCTTTATGTAATTGATTTTTACCTGTTAGCAATAGCAGTCGGTGTGGCCGAAACACTATAACTATTATGCAAATTGTTTGGTCATAGAGTCCATGTATAATTGCAGTATTTACATTTCAGCATTCAATGTTAATGATCACTTAATTTTGTATTGATTACTTATTATACTTTTGTTTTCTTTAGACTTCTTTTGGAAACATAATGTAGCAGTGATGACAGTTCGGGAGCTGTTCGAGTTTATTACAGATCCATCCATCACAAGTGACAACATAAACCAGTACCTGGAAAAGGTCTGTGGGTATTTTTTAAACAATAACTGATGTGTCTTTGTAAAGCATGTATAATATTAGCTGCCAATTTAGTGTAATATAGAATTTATATATAAAAATAAATATTAAGATGTGTAATATATCCACAGTTAGGTAAATGGGTTTTTATGTTTTGCTATGAATTATTTAAACGTGTAAGTTCTGGGATAAAAGACTCTTAAGTAATTAAGTGTATTTTTAAATGTAAACACAGTCAGGTAAAAACATCACATTGATGTAACGTGTGTTACTTATTGTGGCCTCAATAACATATTATTGTTTAAATTACTTAATTAAACCAAACTCGTGATTTTAATTTAAACATCAACATCTGGTCACTCTGTTCATATACTGTAACGTATTTGTGTAACTGCAGGCGATGGAGATTGCCTCATCAAGGACTGTGGAGGAGAGATCCAACCAAGACAAAGTGGATGATGAGGTGAATATTAAATAATTTAGATTTATATTCCCACGGACCAGTCAGGTTTTCTTTTCACCTGTTTTTAAATAGTCACCTCTTTTGCACTTCCACAGCAATGTGAACCCTTTTTGTATATTAAAGAGCGATCTTGGTCTATTAGTGGTAAACGTAACTACTTTATTTTTGTTGTCTGTTCCAGGTTTTTAAAAAAGCTTACATTCCCCGTACTCTTAACGAAGTAAGTCATTATGAACGAGACGTGGACTCCATGGTAAAGGAGCAGGAATCATCAACAAACTTGCAAAATGACAGCGTGAGTAACACGTCCTTTGTTGCCGTGTGTGTTGGTTACAGTGGTAACTTTTTCTCTCTCTTTTTCTTTAATTTATTTATGTATTTGATTAACTTACAGATTCTATACCAGACAGTAACAGGCATGAAAAAGGATCTTTCCGGAGTGCAAACGGTATGATTTAAATAAATAATCTCAATCTTGCTCTAACTGATTGCCCAGCCAGGTTGTTTTGAATTTCACAGTTAACATATGTAGGTTATTACTAGGCTGTCCACTAAATGTTCATTGTATTTTAGGTTCCTGCTTTACTGGAGGGCGGTGCTGAGGATGAAAGCTCCAGCAGTGATGAAAATGATGATGATGACGACGACGATGAGGATTCTGAAGAACAGGACACACAAGAACACAACCAGGACAAAACACAACCGCTGGATAAAAAGGTAAGACTGTTTTCTAACCTGTGATTGATTATTCTCTGTTGTTTATGGGGCACTGGCACTGCCAACATGACCTGGCACTATATATCCACCATTTTCCCATGTGTCAATCAGTAAAAGACAGTAGTAGCTCAGGGGTTAAGGTCCTGGATACATGTCTTTCCATGACTCTGCTCTAGTCTAGTTTAAACTTAATCTCCTTTTTCCAAGCCTGTCCAGCACAAGCAGTGCTAAACTCATTAATATAAACATCTCTCAGATCATTTTCTATTTTATTAACTTTATACTTTCTTATTCTTCAGGAAAGAAAAAAGCTGGTTAAAGAAGCTCAGAGAGAGAAACGGAAAAACAAAGTACCCAAGCATATGAAGAAACGCAAGGAGAAAGTTGCCAAAATGAAAAAAGGAAAATGAGACAAACATTCAGAGAAACTGACTAAATGATGCAATATATGGAAAATGTGTTGCTGTGCCTTTCAAACCATTTAAACATCTTTATTATAACAGCCCAAACTAGTAAACAGTTTATTTTTCATAAAAATCCATTTATACTAAAGTCAGTAAATGTTTTTACCTAGTTTGGATAAAAACATCAGCTGCATGCTATAACTATGTGTAAACATTTTTGGCAAAACTCCAACAGCTTCTATTTTATTTGCAATTTATTCAGATTTGATTCCTGTTAGCAAGCTCAAAAGACATAATCTGTGACTTGGAAGGTTGGTGGCTGGCACAAGCACGTATTTTTTTGACTGACAGTCCCAGTGAAGAACGCTTGGCTTTTGTGTTTCTGATCCACAAGGTCGTTCACCGGGACTGACAAGTTCAGAGCCTCCACCTCTACTGACATTGATGAGGATGAGTATAGAGACAGGTGTGTATCAGTGGTTAAGGGACAGGACAACTGATGTAAGGGTTGAGTGTTCAACTCCCATGACAAGATCTTTTTAGTATAGAAACGTTTTAATGTAATGTGTGCATGAAGATTTGCAAATACATGCTGCAAAGACACATTCTTAAAAGCAGCACAGTTGATTACAACAAAAGGTTGTTTACAGAGGCATGAACTAATTTCTTTTAATAATTTGCTACATAAAATTATGGCTTGAAATAAATCAGGATGTTATAAACAGCAGACAGTGGTTTGTTTTTGTTACTTAAATCTATACTGAATATAGGATATGATATAAGGGACACAACTCTTTGCTATGTGCAGCTTATACAGCTAGCTATGAAAAATGTTAAATGCAGTAAATTAATGGCATGCACCCTGTGATTTGCTATTCATGTTTAAAATAGTGTGTTCCCACAATATTTATTAGTTTTATTTTGCTTTTTTCTTGGCTGTTTCTTGTGTGTGCTAGACATGAGCAAATAAATGAAGTACATGCAAATCCGATGCTTTAGCAGCAGATGGCACAGGAAACAAGTATAGTAAAGTTATTAAAAACTGTAAATTTGTATATCTGTATATTTTAGCAAGCTGGGTTTAGTTGTACATTCACCCCAGAAACATCAGTTTGCATATGAGTTGCAATTGACTTGAATTACCATGCTAGAAATGCTAACTGGCTGATGACACTATATGAATGTCTATTCAAAACAAACTTTCAGAGCCTAAAGTGTTACTTGAATAAATGTCAGACAGTGCAGCTGATTTTGAAAGTTATTCTACTGTATAAGAAAAATAAACTAATTGGCATCACAATTTTTAAAAAATAATTGTCGTAAATAGCTTCTAATGTACCGTAGAAATATCTGCTACCATCTGCTGCGAAAATATGGAATTACATGTCCTTTAGAATTCTCGATTTTGCACCAAAATGGTTGATTTCGATTTCGATTAGCATGAATTTGTGTACTAGTCTGGAATCACAGCAAACCAAATGCTTTAAGTGTTTTCAGACGCAGAATATGAAAATGAGACATATATAAAGATTCTGACTGTACTACCAAAATAAATCTGTTAACAATAAATGTAGAACGGCAAAACGTTGGTCAATGCTGGTTAATTCAGTTTAGCGGATGCCTTCCACATAGTTGGCGGGCAGCATCCCGGAACGACCCGTCCTCTGTACCGTCCCAAACATCCAACCTTCATCAATGGGCTGCACATTGTGGATCAGATCACCATCACGGAATGACACCTCATCACAGTCCTGAGCCGTGTAATCATACAGAGCTCTGTACACCCTCTGAGGAAAGCAAAGAGGACACCAATGTAACAGGTCATCCCGAAAACCTAATGTAATGTTCAGTTAAGAGGACGGCTCACCATCATTGGGGAATGAGACTGCAAATGCATGGATCTGAGGGAGTGCATGCTAGTCTGATGCATGTAGCTGTGTCCCTGGTTATAACCACGGGTGTAATATGCTCCAGGAAGCACAGGAGCTAAACAGAGGAACACATAACTTAATACATTTAAAAAAATTAAGAAATACATTTACTGTAATGCAACAACAAAACAGGATCGAATCAACATACTAATCAATACTCCTTTAGCTTAACCACTGAGTCAACAATGACCTCAAGACTCCCAAATGAGGAAACCCCAAGAGAATGGCAGACCAAATGCTCAAACCAAATCCTAATCCATAGCGGGGTGGCACACTCCTTTCCTCAATAATGTACATATTAGCACCACTAAAAGTAGCAAATCTACCTATTGGCATATTCTTGGGAGGTGGGAGAAAACCCATATGAAACTAAGGAAAGTCAAGTTATTATTTTGGAATCAATTTCCATGTTGTGCATATATACAAATATGGGATGAAACCATGTAGTTCATGCTTTTATACTTTAATCTGATCAGCTATGCCCATTTGGACTTACCCACGATGACTCCTGGTCTCCGATCCATCTCCACTGAGTACTGATTCACACCTCTGTGGGCAACACAGCTCCCCATGGTCTGAAGGTCGGGTCTCGCCTGTGCCTGTACCAGATACGTTCCTCTAATGCCCTGAGTGATACCATGCAAGCCTGGCATCTCAAAATCCTTATAATTGGCCTTCAAGAAATAGGAGAATACACACACTTGTTTTATTTATACTCAAGAAAGAACCAGAAGTAAAAATAAAGATTGTTTTAGGAATTGTGTCTCTTTAGTTGTTACAGGAGGTTAAGGTGTCGGATTCCAAAAGGAAATACCACTAATTTTCACATCTACATTGAGAGAGATTCTGCTCTCTAAGTCAGTGCTGGCAAGCTAAGCTAACTCATCCTTGGGCCTCCTTAAAATGACAAGAGGGCAAGAGAACTGTATGGATAACATTAATACTCAAGTCTCACATTACTAATATGATCCTGGGTTCTCTTCAGTCTTTGCACCTCTGGTGTGTCGATGAGAAATCTGAGACCACGGCCCTTACTCTCCTCAAAATCCTTTCTGTACTTCACCTGCAGGTACAGACAGAATCACGTTGTTTTAAGACTTTACCATAGAACATGGGTAGTACACAGTTTACATTACACTTACCTGGATGGGGAAATGTATGGAAATACATTTAATTCTGGTCAAAATATGGTGTTGTGGCAAATAAAACAATGATGCATCCTTCACTATATGAAAGCAAGTGGACAATTGTATGTTTCATGTACACCAAGAGAATGGCACAGGCCTGAATGCCTGATCTTTACAGTGATAACTAATAACTGTTATGCTATGCAGGAGAATTTAGTGGGATAGTATGGGTGCAAACACAGATCAAGACAGGTATTATTATTAAACACTTAATCAATAATGAAACATCCATCCACAGTAATACTTTAAGTAAGATTTTGGACCAACATGTTATGCAGCACTCCCCAATTTCATCATCAAAACACCAACTGAGAAAATAATTTTTAAAAATTCTGTACCTTGTGGGGTCAATAAACAACTCAGTACTTCAGTATACTTGCTAGTTCCTGGCATGGCTATGAAGTGCATGTTGAAAGGCCGGGACAGCAGGAACCTGGCAGCGTGTTCTTAGTTGCCAGGTGGAGAATCAAAGGGGATGCGTGAACACACCACTGAGCCGACAGCTGCCCTGCTTTCCCCCATACTGACCACAGTGCATCACACCCAGATAAACACAGGACAAACAAAGCAAACGTTTCCTTTTCTTTCCTGATCTGCCAGGTTTGATTATTGTTTTATAGCTGTGTTTACCACAAGAAATTCTCACTATCAAGGACCATGCATTAAGCCAGCTCCAGAATTATTGGCATCCTTCGTCAAGATAAAAAAGGTCATGAAAATTTGTCTTTATTGGTAATTAGCTTTATATTTTATTGACAATTTATTTATTTTGATTTATTTAGCAATCCCTGCATTTACCAACACAAGAGCACTGACTTTTCTCCTACAATGCTTGATCAGATTAAGGATACCAAAACAAGGAATCTGAGCATAGACACTCCAGGACCGTCTCTCTTTTTTACCAAGGGTGGCAGTAATTTTGGGACTGACCACGTATGGCAAATTGCAGTTTCTGGCTGAAATTAGTGTGTACCTGACTCTGCAGTTCACTTTGCTGCCTCAGTCGCAGGTTCTCTGGTGTGTCTGCCACAATCGTGAATGTTTGCTTTGGGTAGTGCCTTCACAGAAGAAGAAAAGCTGGTTAAAGATCTTTAAAGTTGAAACACATGCTGACACAACTGACACCTCATTGGTAGAACTAAACATGCATAAATGATGAATGTATATAAAGATGGGTGATAAAGTAATCCTAATATAAAATGTTTAAGCAACTTGTCTCTAAAAAGATCTTTCATTAGTTGATGATGATGTTGAAGAACGCAGTCCAACACACTGGTCCAAAATCTCCCCAAGGATTTTCAACTGGCTTTGGATCTGGTGATAACTAAGGCCACGTCATATGTTTTTAATGCTGAAATTTAGTAACTCTTCTCCTGTGAATCAGTGAAGCTGGAGCTGGACAGTTAGACTGAAACTACAGCATATTTTGCCAAAAGTATTTCGTAACCTAACTATGAGCTTGTTGACCCTGACTAACACAAGTGGTGGACATGAAATATGAAAATAAAAGAACATACGAGTTGCAGTAGGGCTTCTTCTCGTATCCCTTGTAGTTGTTCATGTTGAGGGTCATTTTGCACACCTCACAGTGGAAGCAGCCCTTATGCCAGTACTAAAATATACACAAATACACAGAGATGACCTTCAGCCAATACAACACACAATGTCTGAACCAAGCTGGATTAATTAAGGGTGATTATGAGCGTTAATAAAGAAAGCACTTACCTTATCCAGACAGGTGACTTTCTCTGTTGCATACACGATTTTCCCGCAGCGTGCGCAGTGGGGGTTCATTATTAAAGTGCGAGCTCAGGTGTGCATCAATTTTTGGTAGTGAAAAATTTCTGCAAAATTCAGATCAGACCGAATCCGTGCAACAGTGGAGATACAACTGTGCTGAAATCTGTGTGGGAACGAAAACAAGTGAGATGAGAGAGAGAGGAAGGGTGGGGTGCTGCGTTAAAGGAGGTGTCAGGGATTTTCAAAAAAGTATGGCTATTTTATTTATTTATTAGTGAACAGGCAGGGTGGCACGGTGGCTCAGTGGGTAGCACTGTCGCTTCACAGCAAGAAGGTCCTGGGTTCGATTCCCAAGGTGGAGCGCTCCAGGTCCTTTCTGTGTGGAGTTTGCATGCTCGCCCCGTGTCTGCGTGGGTTTCCTCTGGGAGCTCCGGTTACCTCCCACAGTCCAAAGACTTGTTTGACGCTGAACTAGTGAACTGATGAACCTTGTGTAGCGAATAACTACCTCTCCTGTTATAAATGTAACCAAAATGTGTAAAACATGACGTTAAATTCCTAATAAATAAATAAGTGAACAGTCAGAGAAAAAACCCGGTGCCATCTTTTGTGATTGTAATTAATAGGTAAATTGTACATGCCAACCCTAGATTTCCACGTCTTTTACTTACTGGACTAGTGATCAGAAGATTGATGGTTCTACCACAAATTAACCTGCCACTGTTGGTCCCCTGAGCAAGGCTTTTAACCTTTTAACCCTCAATCGCTTGCATTGTATTCAGTAACAAGTCTAAGTTGCTTTGTTTAAGTGTCTGCTAAAATACTATAAGTGTAAACATTTCAAATCCCTTCCACATTCAGGTAAACCTGGATTATGCAAAGATTTTATTCGAAATGTCTGGGACATGTTTATAAATGCAGGGTTTCTGTGTGTGTGTGTGTGTGTGTGTGTGTGTGTGTGTGTGTGTGTGTGTGTGTGTGTGTGTGTGTGTGTGTGTGTGTGTGTGTGTGTGTAAAAACAGCAGAATAAATGGATGATCTACTGTATATGAAACCACAGGTTTCTACTCCTAATCTGCAGGCAATGCTTATAAACTGTTGGTAACCTAGGCACACACAATATTTTGTTTTCCATCCTCGGCTACGTTATTTATGTTCACACCTACAGGTGCACATAGTGTGTAGTACTGTACTTGGTTATTGCTTCACCAGCAGAACTGCAGGACACAAGCGTCTACAACCGCTTTATCCTGGTCAGTAGGCTTGGGTGCCACCTGAAATCACTGGGTGCATAGCAAGGAACACTCCCTGGACAAGGTGTCCATCTATTGCAGGGCTCAGGCCTTATTTGTGGGGCACTCTGTTGTCCTCCACCTCCCAAAAACATGAAGAAGGGGAATTGGCTTCTTAAAATATCCTCTAGCTGTTTATTTACAAATAAATTTGTTTTAATTAGTCAGAAGAGTTACAGAAATAATTAAAAGATTTGTATGATATGTAGACTTTTGCCCTAATTGTTAGTCTGACGGGACTAGAATTGGTCCAGTGATGTAAAGGTAAATGCGCAAAAAGACTCATTACTTAGAAAGAAACTTAGTTTGAATTGTATAAACCAATAAAATGTTCCTTAAGGTGGCTCTTAAAATTTAGGATGGCCTTCAGAATGGCTGTGCTCCAAATTGCACATTACAGTACTAAAAAGTATATCTAAATAGAGCACTTGGATGGTGCAGTGGTCAAACACTATTAAGACACTATTAGGATGTAGTATGGGATGCAATCACTGGACACTGGAATGGAAATCCCTTAGAAGCAGTGCCCACATGATAAAATCATTTTAATATGCTACTTAAGTGTGCAGTCGGTTTAGCAAGTAATAACAATTATTTTATTTAATTTTGTGTATGTATGGTTTGTGTAAATCCTGTTCATTTAGATTATTCTCCAGGCCACTCGAGGGGGAGGACGGAGGTCCCTGCTGAGTCTGGTTCCTCTCAAGGTTTCTTCCAGTAATTTTAAGGGAGTTTTTCCTCGCCACTGTCGCCCTCGGCTTGCTCAACAGGGTTTTTCGGTCTGTTGGTCCTGAATCCTGTAGTTCAAAGTTGCTTTGAGACCATGTCCACTGTAAAAAGCGCTATACAGATAAATTTGACTTGACTTGAATAAGACATAAGATGTAAAAATGCAAACGTTATACGAGTAGTGTAACTACAAGCCAAACAGGAAATATATAGCAAACACTGATATTTATGGAATAAAACTGATATATAAAGTAAATGAAGGTACGTTGTATGTAAACATTGTGCTGATGCAATAAAAAGTAAAACAGTGCATCAAAACACCCGCAAAAGAACCGAATCAAATGGTAAGTCGATTCTTGGAAACGTTCACTTTCAGGATTTAAAAAACTGATTTCTTGCCTACCGCATACGTGCAGTAGTACACGGCAATGACGTGAACCGTAAGATCAAGAAGCTACAGCAGAAGCTGCGGAGGGCTGCGGGACTGATGCGCTGCGTCTCCATCCTCCATCCAGCGGATGCGTCCCAAAGAGCAGAGAGGATGGCGGAGGATGCGGAGCTTCACCTCAGTTCTACCTGCACAATGATTTTCTCAGTTTGATGCGTTGATGAACGGCTGCGGTGTTCAGGCTGAGTGTGAACGGAACCAGTGCGTTCTTCGACAAAATATATTTCTGGGATTAAAACGCGATTTATTTTGTATTATATTTAATAATGAAATGAAGGGGATTAATTCTCAGCATTTTGGGAAGGTGAGGTTGGTACACTCAGGATTATCTCCGCGGTGAGGTGCTTATTTCCAGCCTTCAAACGTTCTAACCTTCAGGTTACAGTCAATGACAGCTAGTAGTGTTTAGCGTTTGCTTAGTGTTTAAACGAGCGAACATCTTTAATAATCTTTATTATTATTTCATATTTACGGAGGGATGACAGAAGAGAAACGCAGCAAAGGGGTAAAATACTTGTTAACGTTCAGCAGGACGCGTTTGACTCGCTGCAGCTTCAGGCGTCGAGCCGTCGCTGGTTCGATATTGTAGTACAGGCTCCGCCGTTTAATTCATTCATTCGACCATTTTTCTGGCAGCCTCGCTAAAACATGGCTTCTGGAGCCGCCAGCCTGGTCTCCGCCATCGCCAGCAAAACTAAAACGAAGAAAAAGCACTTCGTGTCGCAGAAGGTGAAGCTGTTCCGCTCCAGCGACCCGCTGCTCAGTGTGCTGATGTGGGGAGTGAACCACTCGGTAAGGCTCGTCATGTTTTCCACTGCTGCTGCTGCTGCTGCTGCTGATTGATCTGTGACTGAATCTTACATTATACTAATATACGAGTATGTTCATTCTAAGCTCTATAGCTTTGTTTGTTTGTTTGTTTATTAGGATTTTAACGTTATTCATGACAGGAACGCTAGTTACTCATTACACAAGATTCATCATTTCACACAAGGTTATATCGAACACAGTCATGGACGATTTTTGTATCTCCAATTCACCTCACTTGCGAATGTCTTTGGACTGTGGGAGTAAACCCACGCAGACACGGGGAGAACATGCAAACTCCACACAGAAAGGACCCGGACCGCCCCACCTGGGGATCGTACCCAGGACCTTCTTGCTGTGAGGCGACAGTGCTACCCACTAAGCCACCGTGCCCCCAAATCTCTATAGGTTAAATCACTGATAGTTATGGTATTTTATATACCTCAATTGCATATATCAAGTATTGCATTATGTATTTATAAGTCAGGCCATGGAAGCTCCTTTACACCCTTGAGGGACAGTGGTGGCCTAGTGGGTAGAGCTTTGGGCTATCAACCGGAAGATTGGCGGTTCAAATCCAGCCTCTGCTATGCAGCCCCTGTTGGGTCCTTGAGCAAGACCCTTGCTCCAGGGGTGCCGTAAGGTGGCTGACCCCAGCTCCCAAAACAAGCTGGGATATGCGAAGAAAGAATTTAATTGTACTGTGCACATGTATATGTATATTTGACAAATAAAGTATATCTTCTTCTTCTGGTCTTTAACCGTTTTGACTTCATGTTCGTGGCTGTTGTCTTGTTGAAACGTTCAGCTTTACTCCAGATTCTTGACCAGCAACATATTTATGAGTTCCATTTGTATTGTGTCTGACTGGAGTGCATTGTTTCAAAAGTATTTGGAAGGACTGTTTTAAATGCACACAAATTGCTTTTTATCAGACATGACCGTCGTCCAGTTCATTGCTTTTTGTTTTCTGTGTAACAGTTGTTCCTGTTGTTTTCGGGTCATTCTGTAACTCCTTTTGACTGACTGCTGGCCCTGCAGCCACACAAATGTCAAATGCGAGTAAACTATTTGCTATACACACCACACACAGAGCAATTTTCGTAGCTCCAACTGGCCTGACTGCATGTCTTTGGACCCTGGAATTGCATTTTCTGATCGTGGCTGATCAACCCCCTTGCCAAATATGTATAGCAAATACTAATATGTACATATGTAAATCAAACACTAATTTGCCGGGGCTATTAATGACTTTTCTCAAGATTATCCTTTTGCAACTGCATATGACTTTGCAGTAACGTTTCTATCTATTATCCATAACAAAAGCCTAACATGGCCACAAGGTTTGACTAAAAGGATGGGTAGCCAGCATTACTAAGGTCTAATATAGGATGAATGGCTTGTGGGTATACGACTGTCTGGTGGAAAGTGAACTGAGGGCTGTTAGACATGACACACGTAGGCGTATGCAGGCTTTTCATTTGTTTACTAACATAAACGGGCTCAGCGGTATTCACTTTGCAAGCATTGCCTTTCAAATCCACATCCTCGTGTGGAGGGAAATTGCTGTTTTTGCCAAGCAGGATTAAATTCTCATTTGCACTAGCAGCTCTAGTCTTCCTGTGTTATTTTTTGAGTGGGCTTCGAGTCTGTCTTTCATTCTCTGTTTGATATATGCAGAAACGCCTGAGGAGTGTTAGCCAGCAGAAGAGGCTGACTAATCCTCTCTCCGACCCTGGAGACTAAGATTTTTCTTACTTATTAACAGGCAGTCTGCTTTGTTTGTGTTTTGAATACGTAAGAAATCTGAAGTAAAACGGGTGAGAATGATGACTAAAATGTATCCCTACAAGAGGCAGTGGTTACATGATTGGAAATTTTAATTTATCTTTTAAATTCCTTAATTCTGTTTGGATTGAGGGTACATTGGGATGCATGCATACATGAACGTGTACTTTTGGTCCACTAGCTGCTTTTTTAAATGACAAATGCAGCTTCTTTGGTGGGTGTTTAATAGGCCAGTAGATGTTTTCTTTTTTACTTACACTCAGTTGTTCAGTTTATTGACTGATTAGCGATACAGTGTCAGTATTGCTGACTGTCCCTTGGGCTATGACATACTGGCACACATTTAGAAAAAAAATGTTCTTCCCCTCTAGTGAATATGAATTAATGTATTGGCTTCTGGTAGCTGTAAGAAATCTGTTTCTCTCCAGACTGTTTAGCCTGGCATATGAGGCACATTTGCTGGCAGCAGCAGAGCATGAAGCAATATCAGAGTTTATGTGTCAGTCTGTTTCTCCTCCACCATGAAAGTCTGTACATAGAATTATCTAGGTGTACTAAAGAATTTCACCAGTCAAAATGTATATCAGTCTGTAGTTTATGTTAAATAAGTGTGGGTGTTGCAAATGACAACAGCTCCCAATGTAATGAGAACAGATGGAGACACACAGGACGGCATACAGAAAATAATCTTCTAAATCAGTGAGTGTGCAAGTGTAGCGTGGGGGAAATAAGTACTTAACCACTTCAGTTCTAAGATACATCCAGTACTTGTATGTAGTGTAAATGAGGATTCATTCATAAAACTCAATAGAAAAAAAAAGTTGGCAAATGCAGCATTATGGTGGTTAATTTGTGGCCTATTTCTCCTGGTAAGCCAGCTTTAATTAAACAAGCTTACAAGCGTCCTTCCTTTGGTCAGTTTCAATAGGATTCCAGTCAGAAGATTTGCTTGAGTGTTGTGAACAAAAACCTTTTGATTATAATTGTAAGTACAAAGCGAAAATACATTATTTTTCCACCTGCACAGTGGAATGTAGCTACTAAAACAAAATTGATTATTTAAGAGTGATTAATCATTTTTATCATCCACTGAGTAACTATGTGTTTAGATGATAGATGTAGAAGTCCATTAGGGCAGAAAAATATGCTCACCAGTGTAAGTACCTTCAGAATAGAAACACTATGGTCTTTATTTTTCTTTTGACATCATTTTAATATGATAACCATGGTACAAAAATTCTGGTTAATGATTATAAATGTGAATTTAATCAGGACTAAATGGTAAACAACACAATGCTGCTGACATCCTCAGTTCTTTCCTGCTGCATGGAGAGGTGGAAAATGCAATTTGGCTCTAAGCCACCAGTGCAGCACAGATCTCTGTAAAGTAAGTGGTCAGGGGTTCTGTTCATGTGGAGCTTGTAAAAGCATCTTACTCATTTCAATTACACATCTGGTTGTATAGCTGACGACTTTTTACTCTTATGGTAAAAAAGAGTGTTTTGTTGGACTTGCTGTAAAACTGATAATGCTGTGTCTATATTGACTAAATCCTTAAAACTGTTTGTGGTTGTGTGTTTCCAGATAAATGAGCTCATTCACATTCAGATCCCTGTTATGCTGATGCCTGATGACTTCAAAGCCAGCTCCAAGATTAAAGTGGACAATCACCTCTTTAACAAGTATGACTGACCTTTACATTGATCAGAAATTCAAATTTGCTTGATTTTTCTGGACTTGTTAAATGCAGTCTTTGCAATGTTTTACCAAAATATATTTCAACAGACAATTCATGGGTATTCCACCTCACATAAACAAGTGCAAGGTGGATTGCTATATTAGTATATTGGATTCATTCAGTTTTTCTTTCTTTTTTACCCTTTACAGAGAGAATATGCCAAGCCATTTCAAGTTTAAGGAGTACTGTCCTCTTGTCTTCCGAAACCTTAGGGAGAAGTTTGCCATTGATGATCAGGAATATCAGGTACCCTTCCACACACACACACAGGTCTACTACGCTAGGTCCAGGTTGAAAACTCAGCTGTGCTCTTGGCCAGATAAGCATCTACACAGACATTAATGGCCATGTCTAAGGGGGAGGGGTGGCTTAATCACTTGTGATGCATTTACCACTCAGTGTTAGAAAGAACGCCAGTGCTGGATGTTAAATCTTTTAAAATTTGATTCTAGTGTGATGTTTTTTAGTATGAAACTAAACCCGCTGTTTTGTGACAGAACTCTCTGACGCGCAGTGCACCAATCCCCAGTGACTCTCAAGGTCGCAGCGGTGCCCGCTTTCACACCTCCTACAACAAGAAATACGTCATCAAGATCATTACCAGTGAAGATGTGGCTGAGATGCACAACATCCTGAAAAAGTACCACCAGGTAAGAGCAAGTTAAATTCCAAATCTTGCATAATAACATCGATTTAATAAGGTAAAAGGACATGGGCATGGTGTTACATAATTACACACCGAATAATATAATAAATCATGAATACACCCAGTTAATAATAACAATAATAATAATGATATAAAGTGGTACAATATAGGATGTTTAGAACCTGAAACAAAATGTCGACCCTTTTGTTTACAAAGTTTCTAACACTGTGTGAGTATATGTGTGTGTGTGTGTGTGTGTGTGTGTGTGTTTGCAGTATATAGTTGAGTGCCATGGCAACACGCTGCTCCCTCAGTTCCTGGGCATGTACCGTCTCACGGTGGACGGAGATGAGACCTACATGATCGTCACACGCAACGTGTTCAGCCCCCGACTGCCTGTTCACAAAAAGTATGATCTAAAGGTCAGTGCAGATATGAAACCCAGTGTTTTTCTAGATTTGATGTGTAGTAAATAATCTAATGCATATTGTATCATTTACATGCTTGAAATACTATTAAGTATGGTTTAAAATATTTTTTTCCCAGGGCTCCACAGTGTCTAGAGAGGCTACTGATAAAGAAAAGGTAATTTTATAATAATAAAGTAGAAGCCATTTGAAATTTTACATTTTTAAAAATGATAAATAAATACAGTTTGTTTGTCATCTATACTAAACATGATTAAAAGCCAATACAATCTTAACCATAGTTCAAATAATGCTAATACGTCTATCATTACATTAAACATACAGTATACATTTAATGCTATGTAATAAATGGTAAAATGCATTGAATACTATGTAATAATATGGTAAAAATTTAACAGCATTATAAAATAAAATAAAAAAAGCAAATAAAAAGAAAATCAATATACAGTAGTATAAAATAATACAATTAAAACTTTACTTGATTCAAGAGATGCTACTTTGGTGTTTTTCAATATTTATTTCAGTGTTTTTATTTAGTTGCCTGTTGATTTTGTGCTAAAATAATTTACTGATGTACTAGATCATCTGTGTAAACACATCCATTCTACACCACCAGCATAAACAGAGCACAGCAGCAGATTAACACTGCATAAAATATCAAAAATAGCTCAGATGCAATATAGCTGATACAAATCCAGCACAGTTTACTCTGACCTTTTAGGATCTGGTTGGTACTTTCCTTTTTTTGTAATCCTCAAATCTGTGAATTGCATGTGTTTTAGGTTTAGTTTAGGTTTCAGAATAAGCATGAACCTGCACGTTCAGTACATTGCATGTGTAAGTTGGGTACTGTCTAAATCTGAAATATATGGTGCTGAAATATTACATTGGCTTCCAATTTATTTATTTATCCTGTATCATTTACCTCCTAAAATAAATCATGCCTGAAGACCCTGTTTGCTTCTCTCTTCATTCCTTTTCTACAGCACTAAATGTGTGCCTTATTTTGGTCAAGTGATGTCATAATTTCCTTTGTTTTATCTCTGCCCTTGCTTGACTGTGGAATTTTAGTGCAATAGTGCTGTTTTTGTTTTCTCGGAGTGTTATCCTATTTTGTAAATGAATGAAATAGAGCTGTTTATATCTTTTACTGAAAAAGTCAAAATTAAGTGTGACTGACCACTTGTCTGCATCACTTAATACAAATATTTCATCAGATTACATTTCTTGCTTTGAGAATATTAAGATGTGTTTATCATACAATGAGCTCCACAAATATTTGTGTAAACGTGGTTGTTAATTTGCAGACTGTTGGTACTGGGTTAATAATTAGAGATGCTCATTTGTATGAGCCAATGTAGCTGTCCATTTAAATTCATAATATATTATTTTCAGATTAACAAGACTATCAAATGCATTTGCTGTACTAAAATAGTGTATTTTGGAAATCCAGCAAAGGTTTGATGACTGCTTTCTGATATCCCATGCATAGTGTAAATTCAAAGGGATTCAAAGTATCTGCATGCAAATCTTTCTTCTCTAATCCTAATGTGCATGTACTCCTTGTTGGCATGGTGGAATGTCCTTGTCATGCTGATTTTATTTCGTATTGTCATGCCTGCAGATGATGCTCCTGTGCAAATATAATTATCTAAACATTTGTAAATGTACAGTATCATATGTATGAATGTCTTGTTAATAAATTAATAATCTTTGAATCATCATTAACCTAAATATTAATCACAACTGTAAATAGTGACAATATATATTAGGGTTAGGCGGTATGGCCAAATAGTTATACTTCAGTAACAGTATACATCACAATAGAGAATTTCTTGTAGAAAAGATTTCTTGTGTTATATTTTTCTGCTCAGTATCGGATTTTTAAACATGACAGATCTGGTGCATCTCTTAATAACACATTTTGATTGTGAATTGTCCTGTATACTGTGGATTCAAAAAGTATTCGAACCCCTTGACTTTTTGCACACTTCCCAGTATTGCGGAATGGATATAATTACTATTTTACTAATTCATCTGGGCTTAATTACCCAAAATGACAACGTGGAAATGTGGTATTAAAGTTCTGGGAAAATAAAAAATAATAATAAAAAAAATAAACAATTTGGACAATTTTCACTGAACTCCAATTCTGACAGGTGTATGTAAACTTTTGCCCTCAACTACACCTGCTGTATTAAGCGTATTTCGGTGTCAGATGGTATTTATCATGATGGTATTTATCACCCAGCTCTAATATATACTGTCATTAAGTCGTTTTCAATAATTGCATGTATTTTTTTTCATGTTCATATTTACTCAGGATATGAAAATTGTCTAAAGCTGTAATGGTTCATGAGTGAAGTTGCTTGCCTCTCACCCTGTTTCTAGCAGCCACGCTCATCTGAAGACAGCGCTCCGCCCAAGTCTCGCATGAGCCAAAAACTTCAAACCATCAGGATCGCCACACGCTTTTACTGCGCCATCAGACATGTAAGGGCACATCAGCAAAGACGTGATACACATTTGCTCTGTCTCTCCTTAGCATGTGCCATGGCCTCGTCAGATGTCACAGAAGAGGGTTGACTCATGCACGCTTTCAGGTTTACCTCAACCAAAAATAACGTCTTCTTCCACAGTAAAGTCAGACACAAGAGTTGTGTATCTGGAGAAATGAATACTTCCCTTGGGTATAGACTAAGCCATGGAGAAGAAAACTAATCATCATTATATACTACCACTAATTGCAGTGATATATTAACTTAGTACCTAGTAAATGTAAAAACTATATGGGACTAGATTTCATGATCTCGGTTGTCACCTCCTTCAGCATAATTAATATTTGTAATAATTAACAGATGACATGGTTAACCAATATTTTTAAAGAACTTCTTATACCTGCAGCCTGTTAAAATCAGAGGTTTTTAACCTGCGGAGCCTGCTACCTGCATATTACAGGGGGATAAGGGTTATTAAGGTTTATTTGAATTCACCAGAGAAAAAAGATGGGAACAGCATTGAAACTACCCATCTTGATGTCATGCTTAATCCACTATTCTGCAAATTGTTTTCTTGTATTTTGTCTCATTGTTTTTTGCCTTTTTTGTTCCTGCTAATGTTTGGACCATGGAGTCACTGGTTTCTATATTTTGTTTATTTGTTTTCTCAGTGATACTGTCACTTGTCAGTGATCTTTAACATGAAGATATGTTGCTGATATCAGATCACTTAAGTGCATGTTAGCCCAGGTTTTATTTTGCATCAACTTTATTGGCTTTGGTGCCTAAGTGCAGAACAAAAAGAATCAAAGTTCAAACACTAAACCTGCTTTATTGATCTACATTTGGTTTGATGATGTGAAGAAGTAAACTGAAAATATGATGAATATAATGAAGCATTTTCTCTTACTGTTACTCTTAATATTGATCAGTGGTTTTAAAATCTTCTAAAATGATTTTTCTTTTTCTTGCATTTCAGACTAAAGAGCTCCCTACATACAAAGACAATGATTTTATCAATGACGGCCAAAAGATCTACATAGATGAGGAGAACAAGAAGATGTTCCTGGAGAAGCTAAAGAGTGATGTGGAGGTTTGTGAGTGAATAAGCTTGCTTTGTGTAACAAGGTGCATATCCAAATTGATGTTGATATATGCACATTTTCTTTAATTACATTGACAGTTCCAAACGTGTTTGCTTTTTGAACAGTTCCTTGCCCAATTAAAGCTGATGGACTACAGCCTGCTTGTGGGGATCCATGATGTGGAACGTGGTGAGCAAGAGCAACCAGAAGAGGAGATTGAGGAGAACGAAGGAGGAGGGGACGAGGAAGGGGCCGAGAGTGATGGAGGAGTGACTGGGTCGCCACCTGAGAGTCCCAGTAACACACTTGACAGCACCAAGCCTCTGGGACCTGGAGAATTTGACCCCAGTGTGGATGTTTATGCCATTCGAAGCCATGAGAGTGAGTCTTTTGCTTAAAAGAAATTACATTCACAAATGTTGAACCAAATAAGACATTGGCGTATGATGGTGTTCAGTTAAGCAGTTTATTAATGAATGCAGTCATGTTTGGTAAGGAACATTTGATAAATACATTGATGTCAATTTTTAGATGCCCCCAAAAAAGAGGTTTACTTCATGGCTGTAATTGACATCCTCACACCTTACGATGCTAAGAAGAAAGCAGCACACGCGGCCAAGACGGTGAAGCATGGGGTAAGATCTAACAGCTTTTAAAGCTTTTATACACTGATTTACAAAAATAAACCTTTATTTAAACGTTATCATTAAATGCCACACTTTCAGGTTTATTATGGTTTTAAAATAATACAGTTGTATCCACATACTTTTTAAGTACACCAATCTGGCTTGTAGCCTACATGCATTGCTTATTTTATTTTATAACATACAGATGAACTTTGTGGTTAAACAATTACTGGCTGTAGCCTATCTGTTGCTCTGTACACTTTATCACTTCACCTGCACCCTATTATCAATCAAAGGAGCCCCACATAGGACTCCCATCGACCAGATTATGTTTGGGTGGTTGGATATTTTAACTAACAGGACACCAGTGTAAATTTGAGAACTAATTTCACTCCCCAGCGGCTTCTCAACACTAATTAGCACTCATTGCATTCAGCTGCGAGGACGCTTTAAAGGCAAACCGATACCGAAGCTCCCTGCTGAGTCGCTGCACGTTGCACGACGAAGGTTAAAATAATAATAAAAATAAAATGAAATAAAATAAGGTAAAGAAAAAGTATAAAGTGATATTGCAGAGGAAATAATCGATGTGTCGGACATTCTGGGGGATAATTTCCTCTCCTGCTCGCTAATCAATAATACAGTAGATCAGTGTTGCCGGGTTACCGAGGACTGATCGAGGTTGCGGGTAGATGAGGCTTGTTGAATCATGTTTCCCTCAATTATTAGCTTCGCTGGATTTCTGAGGTTTCAGCGCTGGTTAGATAGGAATAAGAAATGTCCAAAAAATTAAAAGTACTTTTTCCATTGTATTCAAGTATACATATTTTACCTCTGTATATATTTATCCAGACAAATGATTACTGTAACCTCATTGTTTAGTTCTCTTACGATTCCTGTTTTTATGTTTCATATCTGTTTCATAGGCTGGAGCTGAGATCTCAACAGTAAACCCAGAACAATATTCCAAGAGGATTTATGACTTCATCACCACTATTCTGTCCTAACCATTGCATGTGGTTGGACCTCAAACCTCAAAGTAACCATGCCACAAGAAGCTTCTAATTGGAGATGAACCCAGATCTGGATGTTTACAGTTAAATACTTTTATTTCCTTACAATGCAACTGGTCTATGGTACCCGCTATGGACCGACAGATGTCATGTAGTTGTGCGTTACACTGTGCTCTTCCTCTATTAGATATTGTTAAGTGACATTGTATGTTAAATGTGAAATCAGAAATGCTTTTGTCCTTATTTCGTCTTTTTAATTAGACCGGGCCAATGTTCTGGTCCTGTGTTAAAATAATGGAATAGTCTGGGATCCCCACTGATTTGTTAGTTCATATTACTGGATTAGTACACCAGCCCTTTAAATTAAGAACACAGTGGGTTGTTTTAACTCTTTAACTGAGCATGTGCACTTTTAAAACCAAGAAACAAATGTTCAGACTATGCTGCAAAGTGGACAGTTAAGTTCCACAGGTGAATTTCTTATATAGATTTAGTGCTTGTGTGGTGACCATGACATCACTCTATACCAACTGGGATCTGTGGCTTCTTAAGGATACCACACAGTGCTAAAGAGAGAAGCTGAATTTGTTTGGTTTGACATTCTCTTTCAAAAATAAGTATTAAAGAATGATAAGCCAGCAATTATTCTATTGTCGTAATTCCTAATTTCAGTTTTTGCTGTAATTTTTCTTATTTATGGTGCTTTAATATAGCCAGTATTTGTTAATATACTCCTTTGGCAGCACCTTGTTGCAATTGTATTTTATTCTGGCCCTTGTGATGCCACATGACCTTTATTATGCAACACATGGTATCCACATGGATTGTTTTCAGCCAGCATAAAAAATCTATGGTCAGGACAGCTTAGTAAGAGGGTTAGGATGGATGGCATGGTCATCACACTCTTCACAGCATATTGCATATAGTATCAGCATGTGAAATCCTACAAATGTTTGCACATTATCTAAAAGGGATTCTCAATCCTGCTTCTGAGGACCCTTGACTGCACATTTGTTCTTTTTAACCATTTGATCGAACTGATCAATTAATTTTTGAATCCTTTATGATCTGAATCAAGTGAGGGATGCAGGAAAACTATAAACCATGAGAGTTTGCACTTTCTTAGAAAAAAGAAGACTTGAGAACCACTGATGTAATGCACCAGAATATGCAAATTATACCATTTATACTACTGACTCAGAGGGTCTTACAATAGTAGTGAGATTGTTCAAAGTTAGTGAATGAGACAAGAAAAGTATTGCAGTTAAACTCAAAGGTTTACATACACTTGTAAAGAACATACAGTATATGCATGACACTCATGGATTTTCTGCAACCGCTGGAGAAAACCTTACTCAAGGAAACACATTTGAGTTTTTTTCATGGGAGTTCCTAAAAGTATGATCAAATCTATGAGCAACTTTGATTAATTTGGTTGTGTGTATAATGTTGTGGCATGGCTTAATAACACATTGTTAGCAATTTACAATTGACTGCCACTGGTAAATTCTGTGTTCCCATATAAATAGGACTAGTTTGATTGCACTGATTTGACTTGGTTACCCACATTACAGTGAGAAGGTTTAAAAGTTCCAGACAGATTTCAGAATGCATTCATGAGCAACTTCAGGTCTGAGAACCATCTGCACAACTGCCTGTACATACATACACCAGAAATCCCAAGTGTATGTACATTTTTTTGCCTGTAGAAATGCTCACATTTGTTACTTATCAGAAAAGTTGTTCATGCATTAGTGAGCTAATAATTACCAAAAGTTCTATAGAAACCTATATGTACATTTGACATCCCTTTATTTGCAAATGCATTTCAAATATATATGAACTGTTCTTCCAGTGTGGATGCTTTTCAGAATGGTTCCTACAACGTTATGGTGTTGCTGTTTTCTTCCTTCCTTTAAGCCTGTAACTCGGTGTGGTCCCTAAGACCTCTAGTATTATATTTACATAGTATAGCTGTTTGATTTCTTCTAAATACTGCTCAAAATAATCCAAAACATCTAACGGTATGTTTCATATAATCAATTTACACTGTGCAATAGTGTGCCTTTTTACTCTGAATTATTTAATTTTGTATCTTTTTTTAAACAAATGTGTGCAATGTTGTTTTGTAAAAAGGGACGTGTGTGTGTGTGTGTGTAGGACGAAGGCTGAGGTGGTTGTGCGCTTCCTGTGATGTGTACATTTAGTGGTGTAAAATCTATTTGTGAATGAATTACTATTTGTAAGAAAGTTCTCTAACTTTGAAGTTCGATGTGTGTAATGTTTGACTAAGGTGAGATATTTTGTGCCACAGCTTTTAAGTCTCTGCAGTTTTTCGCTGAGATCTTTATTGTGTATTAATGGTAATTAATCTGCTTTACTGTCTGCTGAAGAAAGAAGAAACTATAAACTATGTTGTTCATTTTACGAAAAAGGCAGATAATTTCAGCTGGACTCCTATGATTCAGTCTGATTGGGCTAAATGACAGTATAGACTTTACTGATCCTGTAATGCAGGCAAAGACATTTTCATCCATATTTCCAAAACAACCATTTTTATCTAAAAATGTTTGGTTTTTGTTTGTCTTAATCTGTATAATCTTACAAAGTCAAGTGTAAAAAAGGACCTAAAATTCTTGATTATGAATCTGTTACTGAAGAAAGAAAGAAATAAAGAATGAACCCTTTAATTGAACCCTGTAGAAGAAACCTATGATGTAAACTCTGTCTGCTTTTCATCATTGTTTATCCCATCATGGCTGTGTACTGTTTTTGTGTGTGTGATAATGTTTCCAGCCACACTTTCATCAGATTAATAAAATGATTTGCACATCCTGACTCATTTCTGCACAACTGTACGTGTGTCTACAGGAAAGGAAAGACAAACATTTGTCTGGAGCTCTGAGTATTAAAGGGCACTTATACTAAAACCCTATGTACTCAAAATTTAAACAAAATATATGAACCCATGTAAAAACGTTTAAAAGCACAGTGTACATTGACATGAAAAAAATTAAAATTAGTGTATTAAAGGAGACTGAGCAGATAATGGGTTAAAGAAAAATATTTACTGGAGAATATTTCCAAATGCCATCAATTAGTATTAAGATTATAATAAATGTAGTCGTCTCATTGTAGCGGAGTACCAGCAGAGGGCGCCTCCATCAGGACAGTGTAGAAGCTTACGGGCTTTCTTTCTTACATAGTTAATAAAATAATATCGTAATTTCAACATAGTTTACTTACCAGGGTAATTTCGTCTGTTTAACTCTAATTTTTACATTTTAACCAACTTGGATCTAAAGATACATTTGTTTTGGGACTAAATATTGTTTTAATTAACGTGAATTTTATTTAACAATTAATTCCTTAGCTACATCTGTTTAAAAGCTCTAATTCTATCAGGTAGAGATTTGAAAAATAAAATCCATAAAGATTTGCTACGTGGGTTTGGGTGGAACAACTTCTTAATTTGTGTTTTATTGACTTTGGTGTTCTGGCGTTTCCCAAAGTATCATAAACAGCAGAAATAATAAATAACAGAAATTATAAATAGCAGAAATGTTTAATAATGAGACTAGGGGTCAAAAGTTATGACTGAACTTTTTATTATAAAGATTGTACATGGAACTGTTTAATAGTGTACACAGAGTAATATTCTAGAAATGTAATATAATAATATAAGAAATGTAAACATGTAAACTAAAAGTAACTTTATACAACCTTTAATGCTTTATTTTAACCTTCTAGCACAAACAAGCATAAATTAATTTGTTAGTAGAATTCACGTAATTATCATCTACATGTGTTAAGAAAGCCGATAAACACTTGAATTACTTGTGCTGGTTTGTAAAAGCTGAATTATCTGGTTATTTGTGCGTCTGGTAGCTCAGCTGGTGCTGAACTGATGATGGTTTAAATCACCAAAGTGCTGCTGTTGGACCCTGAGCAAAACCCTTAAACTGCTAATGACTGGATTGTATTTGGTTCCAATTATAAGACGCGTTTGGATTATTTAAAGGTTTTTTGTTAGTGCCAATTATTTATGAAAATGATTTAGGTTTACATAACGTGCTTGGTAGTACATCAAATTAGACTACTGGTTATATTGTTATTTAAAATTTTATATTAAGGACCGTTTTGTCATCAAAAATAAAAAATCACAGTATTATTAGTGACATCACTGTTCTTTATTTATTAATTTATTTTTCGCCTTCTTTCCTACTGTAATTTATTGTGTTTACTGTTCATTCATACTGTTCAAAAAACTCATTCTTATGGAAAGTTTTCTATTTTTAGTAAAGACACATGAAACACTGAATGTTTAACACGCCTTTTGTGTTAAACGAACTTTGAGCAATTTTATATAATTATCTGACTTATTATACCTTCGTCTAATTGTCATGTTAAATAGAAAACGGCTTTTAAGGTATTAAAACATTACAAAACTTTACATGCCTGTAATTTAAAACATACATAGTCTTAACATACAAACTAACCATAGTGTAGTGAAGTGTATTTTCATACTCCATGCAGATGCCAAAGTAAAAAAAAAAAAATATATATATATCACTAATCAGTCTGTGATGTGAGAGAAATTTGGAAGTTCAACAAAACAGCAAAACAAATAAATATAAAGTTCATATAATAAAGTTTATATATTTTCAAATCGATCAACTTCTTTTTCACATGAATACTGATTTGGCACTGAAGGCACTATAATGCCTTTCCTGAGGTTTTTTAAACAACATTAAAAAAATAAACATAACTCGCTTCAAAAGATCCTTTTAATAAATTTATAGACACGTCCATGTTAGTGGTGGAAACTGAAAACCCTAAAATTTTGAAGAATTGCACTTTCGTGTTGCCAGATTTCATCCATGGTTACACACATGGTCATCCACTTTCGCAAACAAAATTCGTTTGAAGATAATAAGGGTTTGAAATCACATTATACTAAGATAAATGACCCTCCGCCCCCCAAAAAATTAGCCCCAATTGAAATATCATAAGGTATTATACTCAGTGGACAATAAATATTTTATTGGTACACAACAAAAATAATAAATTATCCTGTGATTGTCATCATAGACTGGTATGACGTGGTGGAGGAGTTATAAAGTCTTATAGCAGTAGTTATGAATCCTTCTGTACAGCTTCTTGTTACATGGTGGATGTATGAGCCGGGAGTTGGAGATGCTCTGTTTAATTAGGCTGTGATGAAGGGGTAGATAAGCATCCAGCATCCTTCCCTGAGATACCAGCTCCAGTGAGACCACATTGCTCCCAGTGACCTGTCCTGTCTTTATAATTAATTACATTTGTTAAGAATTTCTGTTCTAAAACCAGTCGTTTCAACACTAAACTAAGATGGTATGAATTCGCTTTATTCTACATTATTAGGGTTATAAACAGTGCCTCCTCTAAGCACTAGATAGAGAACGAATGGATCAGGACGAGGTGACTTTCACTGGCCTCTCTGGACGCAACCAAATGGATAAATAGGGGGCGTTGTGGAATCTTCCATGACACAAAAAGGGGCGTCTTAGTTTGGTACGGAAGCCTCTCTGAACCTGGGGTGACCGGAAGCACCAATTTACCGAAAATTGTCCGAATTAAATGTAAACATTTCATGTTATTGTACGTTGGAAACGGGAACGTACTGTTTATTGCAGTACTGAGTTGTAACCCCCCTAATAATATGAATAGAAGCTTCCATGTCATGGCTTAGAAACATGCTTGACACTTAAAGGACTTCGTTTAGTGTCTATACGTTGTAAATAAAGTGATTAAAGTCCATAAATCAGGTTTACTGGCCACTAATTTGTACCACAGTCAACATTAACCAAAAGATAAGAAACATGTTTATAAAACTCAATTCACTGAGTAATAAAAACGTAAAATGTTTATTTAGATAAAGGTTTTTATATTGTACAACAGAAAATAATATACACTGGCCTAAAACAGGCGGCCAAAACTAAGAGTCATGAAAGTTATTAAGCACAAAAGACATTAAATACTTCACCCACAGCATGAGCAATTACCACAAACATTAATTTAAACACTCATTCCTGCATTAGGAGTTTGTTTGGCTACGAGCTGACTGTTGGGGTGGGGACCGAGGGTTCAGACTGAGCATCATTTTACCAACCACCAGCACATTTCACGTGTAATCCTGAAAAACAACCCGGGCAACATTCTGTCCATTATCTTCAGTCGGTTTCAAAAGTACAGTTCAAACTTTAAAGAAAAGCATCTAGACAGGGCACTCAGGTGGTGCAGCAGTCTAATACTGTATCTCACAACCATGTAGTTTGTGTCTTCGAGTCTGAAGAGGGTTTTTTCATTGCAAATGCAAAGGGAAAATGTGAAAAACAGAAAAGCACTTAGTGACTCCAAGCACATGTTTATTTCACAACCAGTTAAAATTATTAAATTAGCAAAAATCAAAGAAGGTGGAGACCAGACTGCTGAGAAGTTACTGTAAGTGTAATTAAATTGGATGAATCAGTGACACACTAGAAGCAATTTAGGATAGATTTGGATAATAACTCAGCACAACTAAAGTTAGCTTACTAAAGGAACATTATTAGTGTTGTTAGTTTAGTTTGGATCTGTGATTTTTTTCTGTATAAAAAGCATGAGATCTGAATATATCCCAACAGTCCCATCTCCTTATAGATGCCACTCACACCAGGTTTCTAAATGAGCATTCATGTTAGTGGAATTTTAGTGCTAAGCAATTCTACATCAAAAAATTCAGAGGGAAATATAATTTGCAAGAAAAATGCAGGCAAAATTCTGCACCATGATCAAACTTGTACAATTTTAACCTGTGAATGTATGTTTGCAACCAGTAGCACAACTGCTCTGCTGTGCTAATAGCTACTTGGACAGACAAGGCAACAAACTTCCAATGTGTTTGAGGTCCCTTGTACACATCGTACCTGCATTCATAAAGGTAACAATATCAGATGGAATTCCCAAATTGCAAGCTGGACATGACTAAAATGGCAAGTAGTGTCTAAATTGCCAAGTGTACCACAGTGAAAGGCCATATCAGGGCTCATCCAGTTTTAGCCTTACCATGTCCGGAGACTGATGCTCCCCTTGTTTCACCAAATTTCCAAAAACAGATGCTTTGTTTATATGTGCAAATGATTGTGGTAATTTACCATGTGTTGAGCAAAGATTAGATTTGGAAATACTTTGGAATATGTTTAACTGGCATGTTCCTTTACACAAAATACATTCAAAAGACAAATTTTAATAAAGAAGAAATAAATCTGGTTACATCCACTGTTGATAAAAGAGGAAAAAGGCCCTGTTTAAAGACTGTTATTTGTATTGGCTATGTATTACTAATTTTATTAGGCCACAAAGCTTGATGCAAAACTAAAGATTGAGAAAAACATAACAGTCCTTAATGACGGAATCCGTAACCAAACAGTGGATGTGTATAAGGCAAACACTGTATGAGACATAAGTCTTAATGTTGCTATCTTGTCTACATAAAAAAACAATATCTACACACTGCTGTCCGCTACATGAGTGATTTGGAGTTTATACAATGTATAAATGTTTATTATCCGTGAACTTGCTTCAGCTAATGTACACATCTTGATGTCATGTTCCACACATTGTGTCAAAAACAGGTATACGTCTAAACATATATAATAAAAAGAAACAAGGTGGTTTGAAAATAAACTTCAGTCTCATGCAGTCTCACAATCGCAGATATGTAAAAAAAACTGCACAGTACTTCCTTACATCTTCATTCATAGGAAAGTTCAAAGTTTGCATGAGCTTCTCTGAAGTGGGATGTTTGATTTTTGCGTCCATAAGTCCTTGTGTTACCCCAGAGAGCTGGAGCCGTTGAGTGCGCCCTTGCTGGATTTGTTGCCGAACGAGACTTGGCCGTTGGGGCCGGCTTTGGTAGAGACTCCGTTGACTGGTGAGAGATGAGGGAAGTGTGAGGATTTGATTGGAGCATTTGGACTTGACAGACTGGAAGATGTAGAAGGAGCTGGAGAACGAAAGGAGGGACTGTTGGGCTTTTCACTGCCTGAGTCACTCTCTGTATCAGGCTTTTGGCCTATAATCCCACAGCCTGGCATGCCACCCAACTTCAGCTTCTTACAGCTGGGACGAACTCTGTACTTCAGAGGCAGTGGCCCATTCTGTAAAAGCAGTAAGCAAAATGTGTGAGTCAGGTATAACTTTTTTGGGATGCAAATATACAGCATTTTAGTCGCTAACACACATTCCTGTAAATAATGTTCTTGGTTTTCTAGTCCAAGAATAAATGTAGTAGCACTGTAGCAGCAGTGAGAGAGCTCAGAGCATGAAGTAAAGCATTTCTTACCCTCCTCCAGGTGTAGATGTAAGCAATATCCATTAGTGTGTAGTAATCTTTTAGAGGCTCGTCTTCGTACATGACTTCAATCTAAAAGAGCAATAGATCATCTCATTTACAAACTGCATTTACTCAAGTTGAGAAACAGAGACTTGGAGACCCCTAAATTTTGCCTCCTTATCAATTCCTCCCACTGTGTGTGGGGTTGAAATGACACATTTGCTTTTTAGACAGTGAATATGGAGATCTTCAGGTTTAGTTATTTTGCAGCCATTGCCTGATTCATGTAGGTGTTATTGTGTGTTCTCAAAGTGCTTTTTAGATTTCTTTGCCAAGGCTGCCAGTAATTTCCAGCTTGACTGTTTACTCTAAAATGTAAACACTAACCGTTTCATGTTCATTACAAATGGCACCAGGACTTTTGAATGTTTTCCTGCATTTAATGATAGTCATAAAGAGCAGAAGCACTGTTTAGAATGCTGTTTTAAAAACGTACCTGGAAGGTGCAGGGAATATCCATTTTACTTCGAAGAAACTTCCTGATATGCATCACTGTCATGGCAGCAGGGCACTGCAAATATCGCTTTACATTCATCTGCCAAAATATAATGATTATAAATTCAAACCTTCATTCAATTAAAGTATATTTAATAAGCATGTGTGTGTTTGTTTCGTTCCGTCTCTAACAGATGCAGTCAAGCTATTCCTATTAATGTGGGTACAAAGAATTGTAATCAGCTGTAATCAATTAATCACTAACAGCAATTGGGAGGTCATGGCACAGCTGGGTCTAAAGCCCATCTGGGAACACTTGTCACAAGACAGGAATAAAGCCTGGACAGGATCCCAGTTCATCAAAAGGCATCACACATTGTGTGAGGAACATGTTAAAGTCCACAAAACTGGATTTCTTATTTCATTTATTTCAAATAACTTTATGGAATTAACATTAAGAAGCTAACAGGATGCAGTTACCTCTTTTGTGCTTTCTTTGTCTTTGCCGTCACCACTTTCACATCTATAAAAAATGAGAATAGAAAAAAACAGAACAATGAAAATCCACCTTAGATAAATCAAATGCGGTAATTTACAGAATCATCGGCATCATTTATACAGATGGATGGAAAAAATCCATCTTACAATTCAGTTATTTGTTCAGATGTGAAAACCCACCTGTTCCGATCAAAAAACTCAATAGAAAGGCTGATGATCTCGTCATCAGCTATAATTCTTTTGTCCTCATCAGCCACTTCACCCCGATCTTCATTTGAGCCATTAGCTGCTGGAAAAAAACAATACAGCTACTTCATTTGCGTGCAATTTTTCATGGTGCTGACTCATAACAGAAAATACTGTGATTCACACAGGACGTTCATTATTCACTGAAACTGTTTTACCGTCAACTGGATGTGCTGCATAAAAGTCCCTTCTTCGTTTCATTTCATCTGAACAACAACATTCAGATAAGCATATCAGTGCTTTGATAAATGGCAAACAGTATACAGCAAAGGGGGAAGCTGCTCTTCCTCTATGGAACTCATTATTTCAAATCATTATTAACAGATACATCAGCAACAACTGCAAAATATTGGCAAAATAATTTGAGGTAGATCTTTAAATGATGAAAACATATAAAAATGCAGTTAAAAACTTTCTATGGGGGATATCTAGAAAGGTAGCCTTTAGATTAAAGACTAGACACTTACTTTTGAACAGACCAGGCACCAGCTTATACACAATATCCTGGAGGGTTTTATCTGATCTGGAATATACAAAGTAATTTATGGTACTATATTACTTTAAAGTTTCATCTCAACTGTTATCACCATATAACAAACACATAACTCCAAACATCCAGTATAAATTCACTTATTCACTAACATTTACAGCTTACTTGTGAAGAAATAGATGAAAAAGTTGTAAGTTGAAAATGGTTTATTGTTTGTATTGTTCCTACACAAATGCTGAAGCTGAGAAATCTCATAAGTATTCACTTTCACTTATTCATTTATTTTTACCATTAGCTTAATCATGGTCAAGGTCGTGGGTGTTTCTACATCACAGATCACAGATCAAGTTCTTATTTTGGTGTTTTTAATAATAATGATTTATTTGATAATCACACCACAAAAAAAACTGTCATGACATGCATGGCCTATACAAGTGTATGTAAACGTTTGACCTGTTCTGTATAAATAATGAAATTGTGTTACCTGATGTTGAGCAGCGGTTTGGTTTTGTGCACTTGCACATCACATATGGGGCAGTACTTGCTGGTTTCTAAATAGCGCACGATGCACATTTTACAAACTGTGGAGAAAACACGCAGAAACTAAAATCAGTACACGCAGTTACCCCACGGTAACTCGCATCAGCCTGATAATGGGTGCACACTTACAGGAGTGCAGACACTCCACGATGGTGGTGGCATCGATGAAATAACCACCGCACAACACGCACATCAGGTGCTGGTTCAGCTCCGTGATCTTAATCCGCGTGGTTCGGTGCATCGTCATGTGGATTCCGCACCTGATCAACAAACAAACAAACAAACAAACAAACAATCAGCAAAGTGGCTCGTTTAGTGCTTGGTGTTCTGCAGCAGCTGTTTCTACATAGAACATGTGTCAATAATTTAAGTATTATACGGGGGTGTAAAGAAATACCAACATGTATTCATGTGGCTTTTTATCACATTGCTCTAACATTTGTTTCATATTGTTTTCCAGAGGTTTCCACTTTATTTGCAATAGTAATAATTAATAGTGGCAACAGTAGCAGCAAAACACAAATATGACTGATCAAAACAAACTGTCCAGCTTTTTGTAGTTATTACTTTATTTAACACGCCCAATATAGCATAAAATAGATAAAAACAAAAGTGTTATTTAACACTATTGAGAGAACAAGATGACTTCTAACAAACTTCTACCCTAAAAATACTAAAATACACTAAAATACCAGGATACTGCTCTTCTTGAACTAACATCACACAAGTTAAGCATTTAGTTCTGATGTCGGTGTCATACCGTACAGTCCTATAATGTATATTAAGGTAAATTAAATAATTATGTTGCACTAGAAGCTTTTTTGTGTTCACACTGCATGCAATGTGGTTACATACAGGTAACACCGATAACCTATAGGTTCAGGTGAAGCTATACATGCCTTTTTATCTGGTTTTAAAACTGTGCAAAATATGTATTTATTAAAGCTGTGATTTGGACTCGTACCTGATGCGGACAGTTTTCGTTTGCTTTAACAAGATTCTCAACGCACTAAACCATTGACCCCCAAAAGTAATTGTGGAACTTTAAATCAGTAATCAGCTTGTAATATATCGGGTATGGCATTACTGAATCAAATCTGATATAAGAATTATTCAGCTCATGTTTAAAGCCCTGAGACCTGCAGTATTAATTTTATCTATACAGTCACAGAAGTAATTTAAGTATACATGTTCTAGTAAGTGCTACGACGAAAAGTATTAATATACATCAAAAATAATTTTACTCAATTAGATTGGAAACAATAAAAATAAAAAAAAATTTGTGGCATCATGAATTACTTGGTAAATGTTGATCCATTTAAATTCTTTATGCAAACATGGTTGCGTCGCTGTATATCATCATAGCACCTTTATTTTCCCCTCACTGGTTCAATTTAACTAATTTGCAGTCTAAAAGACATATACTGTATATACTATACTGTAATAATCCCAGTTTCTTTGTCGTAGATGTTGGGTCATGAAGTAGGCTAATAAGTATAGGATAGGTGTGGGACAACTGGCACGTAGTGTTCGCTTATTTAAATCAGATTTCTAACTTATTTATTTAAACTACTGGCAAATGTCTATAAGCCCACAGCAAATGTAGGTTTTTGTTCAAACAATTCAGCAGTTTCCCTTTTAAAATGATAAAGGACAGTGCTTAATAATAAAGGTGCAGGGCAGGATGTGAACAATGAGGTGTACGCAAGTTTATAGAATTTAATAGCACAGTGTGTTAGTGTTGATTTCTAAAAAGCAGTTGCCACTGCGAGTTCTTATTTTATTATTTTTGCTCTTTACATCTTTGTATGTCATATGCATAACTGTCACATTCATAAAATACGGGTTTTTTTATACAGTTATAGTCAATGTGTTATGTTGTTTCTGCACCTCTTACTTTTGAGTCCACTGCGCATATTTTGCTTCATAAATTCAATTTGACGGATGCAAAGAAATATTACAAGCCGTGTTCACATACTTAACGTCCCGAGTCATATAAAGTTATTTTAATAGTGATTGAGAAAATGGTCAGTGCCAGCCTAAGTACAAATAAAAATATCTCTTTAGCGCATCCAAATTATTTCTTCACATTGATGGAAAATGTGTTATTCCTACAGATGAACGACAAAGATAATTTGTTGGATAGATTTGTGCACAGACACTGTTGTCACTGCGCTAAAATTCTGGACAATATTAAAACAGTTGTGTAATTTATTCAAACACTTTCGGGAGGAAAATGCTGCACAGGGCTTCTGCACCAGATCTCCATCAACAGATAACAATAAGCATCCGAAATCTAAAGTTTATTCAGTTAAACAATGTTAATAACTAATGCCCCGATTTGTTAATTGAAGGGCTGAGTATTTGCACACAGGTTTATCAATTAATCTAACTGCGCAAAAATCACATTTTGTTCTGTTGTTTGAAGATTCAGCTTAAAGCTACCCTGTTACACATCTTCTTTTGGAGAAAAATGGTTTATATTACAGTTAGAACTTGATAAAGTGATAAATAAACTTGATAAAAAATTATTAATATATTTTATAGGGGCTTATTAAACCGCAAAATATTGGTTTGGAACATTTTTCGTGTTTAACCTAAAGTTAATTTGAAAAATAACTAGAATTTCTCTTTGGGGTACTGTTGTGGGATACGCAAAATTTGACCCAAAATAAATTATATCTGGGAATGATTTTTAAATCTGGCGCTAAATTAGCGGGCATTGATGACGTGGCACCTTGAAGTGCGCAAAAAGTATAATTTTTCAGTGCAGCCTATAAATTTCTTTATTTTCAAGTAAAATATAACTGCAATCTAAATCAGGAACTGGCGGAGCGTGTGGTAAACCCAATGAGAAGGTAAAATGTTCTGCAGTGAGAACAAAATCAGCTATTTTTTGTTTTTATATTAATGTTTAATAATAAATGCATGCGCGTAAGATGCTGCTACATATCTGGTACCAAACTTCGAGTATTTAGGTTTAGTGGTATTTCTTAAAAGCACACATTAATTCGTCCTACAATTAAATAAATGAAGACGTAGAAAATGCACGTTTGATTTTCTTTAGGGATAGAGGCTTACATTAAAGTACATTAAATCTTTTGTACCGTTATGTTAAACTCAATAAAGGTGCACGATACACCCTTGGAACTTATAGAACAATACATACTAAAAGTAAAAGTGCATTTAAATTCTATAAGACAGTGCATATTTTAAATCATAAACGTATTTAATGTACCTTATGTAAGTAGCTACCCATGTAAAACAAATACACCTTGAACCAAGCAATTGTGCCACAAGAAATTGAAATCATTTACCTTACATTTTATGTTTTGACTAATGTTTTGATATTAAGTGATTTGATCATGGCAGTTGTAGCCTAGTGGTTAAGGTACTGGTCCAGTAAACAGAAGGTTGCCAGTTCAAGCCCCACCACTACCAGGTTGTCACTGTTGTGAGCAAGGCCCTTAACCCTCAATTGCTTAGATTGTATACTATCACAACTGTAAGTCGCTTAGGATAAAAGCGTCCGCTAAATGCCAAAAATGTTAATGATCAATTTAAGATTTAAGATCAACATGTATATGGTGGCTCAGTGGGTAGCACTGTCGCCTCACAGCAAGAAGGTCCTGCAAGAAGGTCCCCAGGTGGGGAGGTCCGGGTCCTGTCTGTGTGGCGTTTGCATGTTCTCCCCGTGTCTGCGTGGGTTTCCTCCGGGGGCTCCGGTTTCCTCCAACAGTCCAAAGACGTGCACAAAATTGTCCATGACTGTGTTCGACATTTTCCAGCACTTTTAACACTGTAAATGGGACAGGAACTTGATCTTAAGCTTAAGATTTCTTTCAGTTCATCATCCGTCATACATGACCAGACGTGGATGAGGTAGCTAGAACACGGGCTATACCGAGACTCGCAGTTGCTATGGCGACCGCGCTGTTGGCACCGTGCCAGTCTTCGCGGAGCCGATTCATGGGTATAGAAAATCCGACAATTTATATTGCTTAGTCATTTATAAGGTGTCACCCACTTCCCTCTGAAGCCCACGTTGTGGACTGAACGACGCTGCACCTCGGCTGCCATTTTGCCACAAGGTCTCGGCTGGAGCCTGAGCCGGGCTGCCTGAGACCCGCTCGCCATTGTTCGGCTTCAGTACTCGGTTATGAACGCACGTTCAGCATATTCGCGCTCCACATGCGTTTCTGCTTCAACGGGACTCTAATCGGTTTAAGTCGGATTAAAAGGAAGTGAGTGAAGCGTCCCGCCTTCCCCTTTCTTTCAAAGTGTCGAGTAGACGAAAAGAAGGAAGCTCAGGAGCTCAGAGAGAAGCGATCACACCGTTTAAACCACATCAGCTTCTGGAGGCAGCAGGAATACTGTTGCAGTTATATAAAGTCACACAATAAAGTGTTCCATATGTTTTATAAGAAGCAACAAAGAATTTAAACTCGATTAATAAAATGCCGCTAATTCTTTGGGTTCGGAGACTCTCGGTTTCAAACCCACGAGGCTTTTAAAAATCGTCCATTCTTTATAAAGTTGCCTTATAAAATATTTGGTTTACCTCATAAACCTTTAGTCTGTAGTTCTTTGCCATCTATATTGTCGCTATTTTTGTGATTTATTTATTTATAAGGATTTTAACATCATGTTTTACACACTTTGGTTACATTCATGACAGAAACGGCTCAGATTCATCAGTTCACAAGTTTAACGTCGAACACAGTCATGGATAATTTAGTATCTCCAATTCACCTCACTTGCATGTTTTTGGATTGTAGGAGGAAACCGGAGCTTCCGCAGGAAACCCACACAGACACGGGGAGAACATGCATTCAACACAGAAAGGATTCTATTTTGGAACAACATTAAAAAAATTAATCAAACGTAATTGATCACTTCTGGCTCCTGACTATAAATTTACAACGCTGCAGAAATGTTCGTTTTTGAAAATAAAAGTCCTCAAGTGCTCTTTGCCAGACATCATTTTAAAATAAATGTTAACACAACTCTCAATAGGTTGTTCTGACACGATTTTGTTTCGCCCACATATAAAAAAAATACTTTTTTTAAAGTACATTGATTCCCCAACAAAGATTCTTTCTTATCTTTAATTAGTCATGCCACAGAAAAAGCATCTGGTTATAAAGAAGTGAGTGACTTTGCTTCTCATTTTACCCCGGTTTTCTGGGATAAATTTTCTCATTGTGTGTGATTTTTAAAAGTACATGTTTTTTTTTATATTTATTGTAGTATTTGAAAATCTAATCTAATCTAATAGGGAGGATGCTGTTACCAGCATGCTTGCTTAAAGAGCTCTGATGACTTGGGTCCGCATGATGCCTGATACCAGTTGCTGTCACTGAACTTTGTCATGTCATGACTATGAATAAACATCTTGACAAGTCCACAACTGAGGCACAACATGTGACAGCATGAAGCACGTTTGATTTTCATTATGTGTAACAGAAAAAAAGTGTGTTAATCAGATAGCCATAAGAAACACTGGAAAGTTCAACTAAAATCCCCTGTATATTGACGTTTGGTGATTATGTAAGATCAGGTAAATCTAAATAAATACACCAAGAAAGTAATTAATCCAACTCGGGGGAAAAACTCAATCAAGACCAAATATTCTAATCTGTGGTTCCTAGATTTAGTGAGAATAACTTTGCTTCTGAGTGTTTGTTTATATATAACGTTTGATGTTATTATGTAGGTATATACCAGTGCAGTAGGTAATAACATGTAAAATTCGTGTATTTCTGCCTTTACTTGGCGTTAGCTTTGCGGTTGTTTTTTTTCCAACAAAGTCGCATAATTTAACGATGCGACATTTAATCCGCTGTTTTATTTCTGAACTGTAACTCATTATTTTTAATAGCGTGGACATATTAGGAGTGGATCAACATATCTTGACTTGTTATTGACAAACACTAGGCCTATTTACCCACTATATAGCCTGTTAATAATTTTACAAACTTAAATTAACGCAGATCACAATGAGAAAATCTAAACACCGGTTAAGTCCGCTGTTCCGTCATTCAAGTTTAATTATTAGAAAAAAAGCTACACAGATCATCAGGGACACAAAACTATTCTGAGAGGCAAAAACGACACTAATTAAACAATATTTCAGCAATAATCATAAGCAGGCCGCACAGTTCATGTAGAGTTTAGCCATCACAGCTGGTGCAAGAACCTGAACCACATCGTGAAGATAAGTTAATTAATTAAATAAAACAGCTTAAAGAAAACATAGGTGTGTTTATTATTTTTTTTTAAATCTGCACCGTTAGGAGGACACAGTAATGTACAATCCGATCAGAATTTTTATGTCTTACCAGAAACAAATAGAAGAAAGTGGTGCTACGCAACTGCTCGGCTCTTACGGTGAAGCGGTCCAACGTAAAGCACACAAAGCTGAGCCTATAAACGACTTACACGATCGTAATAACGACATAGGCTAGAACACAAACTGCAATATTTGGTAACACAGTTATGCTTTGGGTAAACAATTTGTCGTGTTTAAATGAATCTTTCACGTAGGATGAGATTCACGGAATCGCACGATGAGACAACATCGAGTCACATTGTGCAACAGAAGGCGCTCGCACACGACCATGCTCGGTCTGAACCGTGTACTCTTGAACCGTCGAGCACACACAAACATACCTGCTCGTTTTCCGTGATAATACCTCCTCAGTTTTTGGGAACCCGTCGAAACTTGAGAGTGGATCAGCAAAATACGAAAGCTACCCACCAAGCGGCCATCTTGGAGTGAAGTGCAGACTGGCTGTCAGTCGCAGCGGTTCTAATGTAGCACAGCCGCCGCGCTCATCCACACACACACAACAGCCTCCGTGCGCCTTTCACACCCAGACAAAACAACTACATACACGGAGCGATCCGATCCAAACCAATCAGATCAGATCAGATCAGCTACAGTCCGGAGAGCCGAGCAACACCCAGCCAGCCCGCGAACAAAACGTGGACGGTAAATCCCGGTACAGTCCGCCTTCTATACTCCAGGGTTGTAGAACGCGTTAGGTGCTGCTGCATCGCTCGGAAACTGACACCACCGTCCCCAAAATGGCTTTTGGTTCGACCGCCCCGCTCGTGGTCACGTGGTCTCATTCCATACAGGCGGTCTGGGAATTGGAAGGGGGGTATTATCAATAGAAGACCCCCCCCCCACACACACACACCCACCCCCGGTATAAGCTTTCTTTGTGTGGGATTCCCACCCCATAGACTGATAGGAGCCGCATGCAAAGCAAGCAGACATACCGCATATTAGCGGCAAAAGACTGAATCATACATTTACTCTCAGAGTAAAACGTGAGTTCAGCACCCTCGAAACATGAAGCATCTGTTTAACACGACGTTTTGTCCCTGACTAAAACGACACACGAGGTTTTAATTTTAACAGCCACGTTTACTTACCCAATTTAACACTGATTGTTACCCGACGTGTGTAAAACTCTTCTTTCGTTCCTACAAAAATTCAACTGTATGTTCTATCATTTCATTAAGTTTTTTTTTGCTTTAAAATATACAATACCAAGAATGAACCAAGTTATACACTTTTTAAGTCGTGCTATTGAGCAATATTTAAAAGGACTGATTTTAAAACTAATTTCATCTCTAAAAAAGAATGTACACGAATATATACTGGTGGCCTTACTGGTTTGCTTCTGGTGGATTTAAGAAAGTGAAGGATTTTATTGCTTAACAATATCGTTGGACAGTTGTAATTTTTGCTACTCGGTTCAACATACTATAACACACAGTGGACGATCAAAATTGTGATCAAACTTAGATTTGACTTTTATGCCTTATCAGCTATTTCTTAGCTTGTTTTACAATTTTGAAAAATTTATACCTTTTACTGGCTTCACATAAAGCCATTTAAAATATTGGCACCTCTTTGGTTCTTGTCCTTGTGTGTTTTCATTAAGTACTTTTATACACAAACTGTCTATCGACGTGCACACACGTCATTTTCCCAGTTCATAATGATGATAATAATAATAATGTTATTACGCGAACGTCAAACATATAACAGCCCACATCAGAGCATGAACCTCATTCGACCTCGTTCGACTTTCACTTCCATTTGAAGAATTCGCCCTGCCTTATACCAGAGCTCTATTTCATTTTCACTCACTATCTGTGGTGGTTTGGGACACAGCCAGCACGACAAACAGTAAAAAATGTGTCTGTGTTTAGTACAGCTTTTTCAATAATTATGTTTTACCATGTAAACTGTGAGGCTCTCTGAATTAATTTAAATAATTTCATTATCAAGGCCACATGGATGTTATTAACTAGACTGAGCTTTACATTTAAGAACACGTTTAAATATTTTTCATGAACTTCAACTTTGTCCATTTATGATTATATATGAAATATTAGAGTTTGATTGGATATGCATGTGTAGGTCTACCTGCCTGCTCTTAAATTCTGCTTTTTATTCTGAACACGGAACATTTTATTTCTTTTTAGAAACAGGCGTTTTTGGAAGCAAGATGTTCTCTGGGTAAGCACCAAAAATTCTACACAAAATGCCCAGTCTCAGGCGCTGTATTACACATCAAGTCGTTATTACTGTGGTATTTATCGTTCGTACAATTTTGCAAACCACACACTGAGATGCCAACTTGACGATGCCCACATGTGATCACCTTTAACGCATCATCTCTTTTCATTCCATTTTCATTTTTAGCATTTAGCAGACGCCTTTATCCAAATTACTATAGTACTATTAGAATCTGAGCTATTGAGGGTTAAGGACCTTGCTCAAGGGCCCAACAGCAGTAACCTGGCAGTGGTGAGGCTTGAACCAGCGACCTTCTGATTACAAGTCCAGTACCCTAACCACTAGGCTACGGCTTGCCCATATTTTAAAAAATATTTTAAGGTAAACTGAGAAAGTTCACCATTAAATAAATTTAAAATGCAAATACTGATGTTCATAATGTTCATAATGTGTCATTAAAATGTTAATATGTGTAACAGAAATGTTAAATATTTATTATTGATTGCTGTTTGGAATCAGAGAGTCAGCTTGGATTTTTACCACAAGATCTTTTAATTAACGACTTCAGTTTACAATGAGAAATCCAATTAGATTAATCATATCTGAAAGCAAACTGTGTGCTTTCACGGTCCTATACATTTGGGGGACCGCTGGTTGTATTATTATATATATATATATATATATATATATATATATATATATATATATATATATATATATATATATATATATATATATATATATATATTATTATTATTATTATATTATATCTAATCTTCATTAAAATACTTACTAAAGATTTCTTAAATACGTGTTTTAAACAAATATATTGATAAACAATAACGCGATTATAGACTATAGTATTCAAGCAAAATGAACATATTTAACAAATTATTTAGATGAGGCACATACAACCAGTACAACCAGTGTGGTATGGCTAAACATTACCACTGTTTTTCTAAGTACTATATAGGCTAAATAATGTTAACCAGAAGTTGATGTTGAACGCATCCCACTGCAGTTAGTGAACCACCGGGATGATAACCTAATAGGCCCATATTTACTGGAACATTTTCAAAGTGTCTACCATTAAATAAAAAGCGAATAGTCTTCTTTACCCAGACCAGCACCAGTCTGGTATATTCCAACCCTTGCTTGACATCGGACAGTCCCTCTACTCAGCAAAATATATAATCCGCGACTGCAGATGTTGGACTTGTTTTAGTCTAATTAAGACAAATAAAAAGTGGACACGCCGATAAAGCTTTTATTCATGTGCACAAGGAATTTCGTTACTCATGTCGGAAGTAATATTACTTCTGCTTGGGTAGCACAATTTTAATGTACTCTATTAGTTGTACCTTTTTGATAGGGTGCCTATAAACGTGTGGTCACCGTATGTTGGAACTTTGTGCTTCTCCTACTTACACGTGTGTCTAACTCTAGGTTGTGCTGTACAGCGTTAGGGAAACATGAGCTATATGATTGGCGTCTGTATTGATAACCTTCTTACACTTTACTGACCCCAAGCTCACACGGTGGCTCGGTGGGTAGCACTGTCGCCTCACAGAAAGAAGGTCCTGGGTTCGATCCCCAGCCCAGGACCGCCCGGTCCGGGTCCTTTCTATGTGGAGTTTGCATGTTCTCCCCGTGTCTGCGTGGGTTTTCCTCCCACAGTCCAAAGACGTGCAAGTGAGGTGAATTGGAGATTTTGTCCATGACTGTGTTTGACGTTAAAATAATGATAAATCTTGTGTAACGAGTAACTACCGGTTCTGTCATTAATGTAACCAAAGTGTGTAAAACATGACGTTAAAATCCTAATAAATAAATAAATAAATGTACAACACCCAGAGCAGCAGCACGGTGCTCTTGCTCGAAACCGCAAACTGTGTTGCCAGATTTCTTTTAGTTCCCCACACTTGGACTGTTTTACATGATTTAAAAAGAAATGGCTTATTACGTTTTGGAATGCAATTCTAAAAATCGAATAACTCTCCATCTATGTTTATTAAAACACTCCGGTATAATAAAGCGTTTTATTTCATAACGCCGAGAGAAAGAATTTTACAGCCAGACATTAATACGTTGTATTTAAACGCGTCTGAATACTTGGCAACCCTTAATGCCAGCGGATGCCATTCAGCAAACAAAGAAAGCTAACACTCACGTCGTGAAAGCTATTTTTCTTCCATTGCGTTTAGATTCCCTAAGATTTAATAACGTTTTAAATAAGCCTAGAACACATGGTTGCATTAGTTCGCAGCTCTTCCAAAGCAATAGAATGTATTAGGTTTAATTTCGACCCCACCGTGCTTACAAATGCTCCTCGGTTTCATTTGGCTGATTGTTCATGCGTTAGATACTCAATGTGACAGAGCACGACATGGATAAACCACCCTATACTATAGTACACTTATATGAAACGTGGTTAAATTATTCAGATCAAACGCGTTTTGCAATTAATTAATTAAAAAGCTCATGTCTGAGATCAGAGAAGAGTTCATGAACATTTCAGCAAACAATAAATTAGCCCATTTAATTTCGTTAGTCTGCCCCATTTGTATATTGACGCCTTTATGATCCATCAATACCGTAAATACCGAATAAATATCATTGCAGAAACACTGCTGAGAATTTAAAATAAATATATTATAAATATTTCAATTCAGTGTAGTCCTAGTAATGCTGCACATCCCGAATACACGTGAGGAACCTTCCTTTTTGTTAGTTTGTTGTGTGTTTATAAAGCTGGTGTTGACACAAATAGCTTAAGAGATCTATTGATCGATTGGTTAGTTGGTTGATTTGTGACCAGAGTGATGGATGATGGTCACTCCACAGCACTGTTTCTGCTCTGTTTTTCAGTCTTTGTGGTATTGACAGATGAGTTCGAGAATTTTCAAGACAGTGACAATTTTATTATCAAACACCTACATTATATTTATTTTACTAATGAGTCAATCTCCGTCCTCATAAGTAGTTATGTATAAAGGACCTATAAAGGATATATAAAGGATCAATGCTATTATTTATAATATAATGTACAATTAATAAAAACAATTTTTTATTAATGTAACATTATAAAGTGTTCACTCACTGAAAGTCGGTTTATTTATTTGAATACATTTTTCATTACTACATTCACTTAAATTATTTTTACTCGCAGTGCAAATATCTGTAATATTGCAAAACACTGAACTGTGACAGTTTTCTTTTACACATGGTGTAACAAAGAAAATAAATTTGGACGATTAATTGTTTTCATCATTGTTGTAATTGTTGTCGTTGGCTATTTTTAGTAATAATAATTCTTATTATTTACACAGGCTCTTTATTTTAACGTTCGATGCGTAAAAATTGGTTTATTAAAAAAAATATAACATTGTTTAAAATGCAAAAGTTTTCTTTTTTATGACTAGAGAATCATACTAAAATGAGGCACCGATGCGATATTTTTATTTTAATCGTATTTTTATAATTTATTTGTAATTTATTTCTAACGCGTCGCGTTAACCCTTAATAACTACCCACTGGATCCGCTGCAATATATACAATTACTAATTTATCTTAACGCACATCTACAATAAGGTTTTCGGTGGGGGCTCGCAAAAGCAAGAGGATTAAACCACATACCTTTCATTAACTGCAGTTTTAATGTGGATTGGATTCGGTTATACCTATAGGGAACCAGATCAGTTTCGCATTATGTATAAATACATTTGATAGATTAAGAATCTAAAGAATAAAAGACTGAGGGTCCAAAATTTACCTTTATTATAATAAAAATATATAACGCGTTGCTAAAGAACATCTTTGGTTAACAAGGGTTTTTTAATCCATTTTTTAAGAAAGACAAACTCAAACTGAAAATATTTAGAATGTAAGTTTATAACATGATATATTAGTATGAGCATGATGAATAATGTAACCAAAGGCATCAAACTCACGTCCTTAGGACCAGTTACCCTTTGAGCATCTTTTGACCTAGTAACTGACAGCCAAGGTAAGCGCATTCTACCCACATTTTAATTATTTTAATTATTTGTTAGTGTGTACAAAGACAGAATGGTAATGGGTTTCGTGTTGAGTTTAAGTTACAACTATGTACATTCACTGTTTAATAAAGTTGATAATTTTGTTAGACAAAAAATTACTGGGACGAAGGTACGAAAGGGACCTCGTAGGACCTCCACTGACCAGGTGATGATTTGGTGGTGACCATTTTCATCACTGCGGTGACACTAACATGGTAATGAAATGGAGTGCACCAGCAGTCTTTTTTTAAGTGTTGTTGTGTACAGTGAGAGACTAGAGCTATTCTCTTTTTTCACTGACCATTCTTATTATATTTTGTCAATATAAACAAATTTACAATTAGTTTCCAAAATAAGCAGGTGAAGGAGGATCCACCAAAAGCTCAATGATACCCTCTGTTGCCAATTCTCCACTTTGTGCCAAACTTTCCAAGCGAAGTCACAGTCAGTTTCAAATGAATATATATCAACATAACATGACGATTATGCCACCATGTACTATACATAATGTTGTGAAAATATTAACTTGCATGGGTAAATTATATGTAAAAAAAAAAACATTAACATGGGGATATTGGGAATAAAGGCAATGTCTTTTCCTAAAAATCCATGATTATTTTAGCAAGACAATCAAGACCTGCTCACACTACAACAGCATGGCTTTATGAAGTACATGTGCTTGACTGGCCTGTGGCCTGTCTGTAGTCCAGATCTGGTTTCTGACTTTACTGACAAATGTGTTCCTTAAATAAATAAATAAATAAATAAATAAATAAATAAATAAATATGAAAAGAAAGAAATAAGTTTTATCCATTTGTAAAAAAAAAAAGAAAGAAAAGAAAGAAAAGAAACCCTGCTGGTGGTATTACAGGCCTGCTGTGAATGACTATTTGTGACTGTGATAAATCGCAAATGATTCCCTGCTGGCTATGTAGACCACTACATAGTGTATTGAAGTCATTATCTGACACTTGATGTAGGGCCCTTAAATAAGGGAGAATGGAGCGTTTTGGGACTCGGCCTTTCTGACAAAACCCTTGTGGTTGTCGAACTTCGCAGCGACGTGTGTGTCCGGCTCAGCCCTGATTGGTCTCTCGTGTGGCGGCTGCGTGTGAAACCTGTAGCCGCAGAAGCTGAAGTGAGCCACGTCTCGTTAGTAGCCACGTTCATCTGGGGAAGAAGGGGAGCCATGCTAGACCCCTTTAAGTCATAGATACCGACTCTGTAGCCACCAGGAATGGATGACTGAGGTTATATTCGACGATACGGCTGCTAATAAGATCGACAATGACTCGTAAATGTGTCTTGAGGTGCGTTTTGTTGGTTGTCGGGTTTTTCCTGATCCAGCCGGGGCCGGTAACTGCGTGGGATGCAGATTTGGAGCTGTTTGATTTGGTGGAAGAAATTCCACAAACCTTTTACGAGTTTATGTCTGTTAGTCGGGTAAGTATTCACAGTGTTTTCCTCTTTATAAGCGTTTTATTGCTGTTAGTGCAGATCTGTGGCTTGTTTCGGGTTGTAAATCAATACTTTATCATTTATTTGTTTGATACAATTCATCAGTATTATGTTTACCGCATTGCATAAAGCTTATGAACACCTACAAATGAATTTCCAAAGAACCTTCAAGCTGTCTTTAAAAATATTTTATGTATTGAGGTAAAAGCTTTTCACCTACACAGGCGGTTACAGAACTCTTAAGCGGGTGCAGCATGCAGGAAACGCCGAGGCTTTGAGGCCTAGTGTATTGTCAACATTAAAGGCAAAACCAGTGTAAACAGCGTTAACAGGCGCCCATATAGCTTTTAACATTTGAAACGATCGGCTTTTAATAATGCACAACTGAAGTATAACGATGACCTGTCTCTTGGAAATGTAATGATTTGTGCATGGAAATTTGGTGAGAGAGTTTGTTTACATTAAACAATGAACTGGTTCTTTGGCCACAAAGGACAGAGGTATGTTTTAAATGAAGTATTAAATACCAACAATACTGTACCTAATGTAAAGCATTGTGCTGCTAGTTTTATGCTTTGGGTCTGTTTTGCTGCCAGCTGAACTGATGCATTGCATCAGAAAATAAACAATATACGATACCTAAACAGTTACACAATCCACAACAGTTTATAAATGCCAGAAAAGTGTCAATAATTGGTTGAGCAGAGCCAGTTCTATGAAGCAGAGTGCTAGAAGCTTGTTGATGGTTGTTGAAGGTGATTGGGTCAGTTGAGAAGGGACAACAACCAAATATTAGGTGTGTGTAATGTATATCCATTGTCATGTTTACAGAAAACTCAAAAGTAATAATAAAATAAAAACTTTTATAGCTATAATACACAGACCCAACTGTGGCTCCTCAAATTATGCCACTTTGTATATTCTTAAATCTCAGCCTGATTGTCTATTTCTTTTAAATTTCATTTAGTAGAGTCCTGTTCTTTTATAGGATGCTTCTTCAGCAGAGATCAGGAAAGCCTACAGGAAACTTTCTCTCGTTCTTCACCCAGATAAAAACAAAGATGAAAATGCTGAAACTCAGTTTCGTCAGGTAAACTAAAACTCTTGATGATTTGCTACAAAACTACATAGAGTTCTTGCTTCATTTTAATGTGTCCAGTTTATTAAAATGCATCTGTTGATATGTATTTAACTTTATATTCATCATTTCTAGCTGGTTGCCATCTATGAGGTTCTTAAGGATGAGGAGAGAAGGCAAAGGTAGGGGGATAGTTTTAATTTTTGTGACTTTGTCATGTTTCTACATAAACACATGGTACCTTGGTTGAAAGTTGATCTATTTGTTTGAATCTGCTCTAGATGCAGATGTGAATAATTCCGGCCTCATATCTCTTGCAGGTATGATGACATCCTGGTCAACGGGCTGCCTGACTGGAGACAGCCTGTGTTCTACTACCGGCGTGTTAGAAAGATGAGCAACGGCGAACTGGGCTTCCTGCTCTTCTTCATTCTCACTGTGTGCCACTATGCAGTCATCTGGTCCATCTATCTAGAGAAGCAATTGGTAAATAATGCTTGACGTGAATCATTTAAAATATTAAGTGCTCCTGATCACATGCCCCTTTTCCATTGCAGGTACCTCATGGTACAGTATGTTTTTAAATTGGTGACTTCTTATTTAATGCTAAATTTGGTTAACTGTTTAACCAGGGATCAAGTGTACTGATGTGGCTTATCACCTCACAAGTGAGAGAATATTAGCGGCATATTTAAAGCCTGACTGATTAATTGTGCCATAAAAAAGGTGACGCAGTAACTGCATTCTCCGCCTTACTGGTACCGCACGTTAGGTACAGCACAGAACAGTTCTGGATTTGGATGTGTAGGTTGCCCTGCAATTGAAAGGGGGCTTTATTTAGCAGTTTGATGTGTGGTGTAATGATGTAAGTGGTATTTAATCTTTTTTAGGACGAACTCCTCAGCAAAAAGAAAAAAGAGAAAAAGAAAAAACAGAGCAGCAAGTTAGCCGAGGAACTGAAAAATACAGGAGAGGAGAAACAAGAGAGGTAAGAAATATATGAGTACATGACACCTTATTAGTCTACCTTGGGCATGCTTGTGGGAGGTGGAAGGACAGTGCCCAGAGGAAACCTCAGCAGATATAGTGAGAACATGCCAAACACTTAACTGCTCTAAAATCATTTTCTAAAATGATCTAAAACCTATTTTTTTTTGTAATCACATTCAAAATCCTCTTGATTAAAAGGATTTTACTTTCCTCAGATCAGATAAACCACACTGGCATGATATTCTACCCCTCAAATTGAGTATCTGGCTGTACTATTCTATAAAGTCTCTTCCTCATGCTATACAGGTGAGTGTCTTTCTTTCCAAGTTTGTTCTGCACATTCGTGATAAAAGACAAGCTGCTTACGTTGTGCTGTTTGGGTTTCAGGATGTAAAGCAGTACTACAAAGATTACAAAGAAATGAAACAACAGGAGAAAGAGCAAGCGGAAGCCCTGATGGAGCAAGAAACCCAGCAAAGTACGGCAAATTACATTTAAGAAATGCTTAATTTAAAATGTTAACCTTGATGGCGATCAATAATGTTGATGCAGGAGATCCTGAGTGTCATCACTGTCTAAGCATTTACCCGATTCATAGACATAGACAGTGACTGACGACAGTGACAGTGATGATTCATTTACCCGCAGTCACTGTTGGTAACTGCCTTATCTTTAACATCTCATGATACAATTCCTTAACGATGTTGGGATGTTTTGTGCTTGACAATGACAGCTAGTAATTTTAGGATGTCTTGTTCACTGATTTAAAAACTATTATCTGTTTTTGTTGACCTGTTCAGGAGAGAAACGACCCAAGGTGAAGAAACCCAAAGTTGAGTTTCCGGTTTACGAGCCTACTGAGTCGGCCTGTGTGCCCGCGTATGATCAAGGGACGTCTATCGAGGACATCGAAGATCAAATGGACTATTGGCTGGAGGATCGGAAACAGCAAAAAAAGAAAGTCAGTCCATAGTTTATCAGGTTTTAATAGAACCGACAATTGGATGGATCTTTTAGTTTGACTATTTTCTTTTAAGTTAAGTAACATGTCTGTGGGGGTTTCAGAGCCCAGATTGGTCAGAAGAGGACCACAGCCTGCTGACCCGCTGCATGGCGAAGTTTCCTGGAGGAACACCAGGCCGGTGGGAGAAGATTGCACACGAGCTGTGCAGATCTGTTGCTGATGTGAGTGTTCGATAGTAGTCTTTTTAACTACTTTAATGCTTAGTAATATTTTATAAATCTGCTTGATTTATTCAGTTTGCTACGACTTAAAATGTTAGGTTGGTGTTAAGCCTGAACACAGAGCACAGAGCCCACTCAGCAGTGTTTTTGTGGACCAAATGATGGACTTTATTGACACCTAGTGGTTAAAAAGTGCTTAGTCTCCTTTAATGGTTTTAAATGTTAAGGGTACCTAAATGAATTCTTTGTTACTGTTGTGCTTGTGTGGGGATTAATATTTCTGGGGTCACACTGAAATGTTTTTTTCGATCATACGTTATTATTAATTAAATAGTTTAGGATTTAGTATCTCTAGTCTGTTTACCATACACTGGCTACCCATCCTGCTCTGTGTTCAGTATAAAGTTCTATCATTAACATATAAATTCTTAAATGTTCTGGCCCTGGTCTATTTATCAGAACTTGTACACCCCTATTCCCCTTCGCGAACACTTAGGTCCTCGGTTACTGGTCTCTTGTCCGCTCCGAAATTGAGATTATATACTGTTGGTGGTAGATCATTTAGTGTCATGGCCCCAAAACTTTCTCTCAGTACTTCTTCTCTCCCCCTCTGTCCTAAGTGGGTTTTGTCCTTCCTTTTTTAATTTGATTTGTAATACAATATTACAATTGTATGCACATGCACAGACAGGCACATCTGCACATTTTGTACATTAATCTGCACATTTTCTTAAATTTTGCACTGTAGTTTCACTTTATAATTTATATATTACAGCTTTCAATTACTTATAATTTATAACAACCCTACGATGTAAACTAAAAACATCTCCATATGTACCCCCAGGTCCCGTTGTTATACAGATACTTGCTTGTTTGTTTGTATAATGTGAATCTCTGTAGTGTGTACTATTACTTTTGACTTTCTGATAAATGTAACTTGCTAATGAGGCCTTAATTTTCTTCGGGATTAATAAAGTATCCGTCCATCCGTCCGTCCGTCCGTCCGTAAAGTGACCTTGGGTATGAGAAAGGCACTACTGTGTATAAATAAAACGTATTATTATTAACAGATAATTAAACACTTATTAATAATGCAAACACTTTATACAGATTGATTCCAGACTTATCTTTTATTTATTTGTTAAACTAGTTGTTTAATTATATGAAGATATTTATTAAGAATTTACATTTTGATCAGTTTTGTATTTAAACATTTGGTAAACAGTTCATAATTCAAATGTTTAATCAGAATTACATGTAAAGGGATGCACTTTTTTCTCCTAGGTTACAACTAAAGTAAAGCAAATCAAAGACAACGTATCAAACACATCAGGTAACTAGACTTTAAATAAATCATTTTCTATTCTTAACAACTTTCAAACAAGCTCACTAGGTCCTCGCTCTTTCTCAGGGATGGTAAAGCTTTCAGAGCTGAAGAGTTGCGCAGTGGTTGGGAAGAGTGCGGTCCCGGACAGTCTCATGACCCAGCGTGAGGAGCTTGGGCAGCCAGAAGAACCCACCGAGCCTGATGTGCCCGAGGAGGCCGAGAGCAAAAACGTCAGAAGGCGAGCCAAAAAATCCACCGTTGGTACCGAAACTGGAGATGAGAAAGTAAAGGGGCGCAGGCAGAAAGACTTTGATCCTAATGCCGTGGATGAGGACAGTGAGGAGGAGAAGAAAGTACCCAAAGAAAAGTCCAGATCAGCTGATGATGTGTGGACCCAGAACCAGCAGAGGCTCCTGGAGCTGGCACTGCAGCAGTACCCACGAGGCACTGCAGAACGCTGGGACAAGATCTCCAAAGTGGTGCCTGGGAAAAGCAAGGTGAGCTGAACTCTGGGCTAAGCTGGAAAAATGTATATGCATAATTATTTTATGATCCTAATCGTATGTGTACTCTTATTTACAGGAGGAGTGTATGATCCGTTACAAGCTGCTCGCTGAACTGGTGCAGAAAAGGAAGCAAGCAAAGAGTTGACAGTTCCGTCATCATTTCTCTCTTACTGTGCCTTATCCTCACCCACCCATGCCATCCAGCTGCCTAACGTTCTGCTAAACCAGGAAACGTCAGTGTTGCAGAAATGCATTACTCTGTATTATCTACAACTGCACATGTGCAGAATGACTGGTTTTATTATTTATTTCATTATTTTCTGCAGTGTTCATGAACTGTTTCTTTAAATAATTTGAAGCAACAGGACGTCTAAAAGTCTTAAGATGTTTGCCCGTGTTTTCTGAACATCTTGTATCTTCTCTGTTTTCAGAGACCCACAGTGGTGTTTTTAATCTCTTAATAAATCATACAGCATTTTATACATCTCACGGTGCGATAAAGCAGTGCACTGACTAGAAAAATGATCACAGTAGCATTTTCACCAGCTTATAATGTGTTTTAGCTTGAATTTCCTTTCAGCAGGTGTGTTGGCAACTTTACTTTGCCTTAAGGTGTGGGTAAATGAAAAACTGTGATTATTAGAAATGCATGTTTTCGTTAGCCGATGAACCTCGGTGCGATGGTTTACATGAGTTGCAGGTGTAAATTTATGTGGTGTCCAGTAATGACATGACAAGGTTCCACTACACCACTGAACAAACCTCAATAAAGTAATCGAGTCTAATGACTACTATATTTTTGCTAGAACTTAAACATAGGCCTAATGCTTATTCTACTAGCAGCAGTTAGTATACTGTTGTGCCGTTCATCATGTTCATGTGGTGCTGTTGGGGGTATGGATGTTGCTTTTACAGTAGATTTTAATAAATTAAAATCACATGTTGGTTCTGAATGACAAACATATAACTTCCACAGACAGACAGATTTACGCTGCAGGATATACAAGCTTTAAAATAATAGAATGTAATTCACACTGGCACTTGTGTGTATATATATTTTTATATTTCTTTAATATTCTATAAGTGCATATATTCATCTCAGTTTTGCACTCATGGTGAAATTAAGACAAGCAAATTCAAGCATGTGAATGAAGAGACATGTAATGATGTCTTACAGCTTGACACTTTAGTGAAAGTGATCATGTCCATACCAAAATACTGAGAACTTCAGAAATTCTCAGTTGTAATGTAAAACAGTACATTTCATGGAAATAAAAGGAATTTTCACTAGTGGTCTTAAGATGTTTGAGTTTACATGATCAAAAATATTGCTGTTAGTTGAAAACATTTTCACACAACAATAATAAAAGAGCTTTAAGTTATGAAGAACATGAATGATTAAACAAAGTTTAAATAGAAATGACTCCAGAGCCACAGTGAACACCTGTTTACTATTCTGAACGCAGCCAATCTCAGACTAATTAGAGAAGCAGGAACTTGGAAGAGTTGCAGAATGACATGAAGTTAGCAGGAACAACAGCTACACATAAATATTCTTAAGAAATTCTAAAAGAATTGTTGTTAAAGATTGTGGGGTAACGACTTTTTATGAAATGATAGACTGCACATGTTTACTTTACAGGCTTTCATAAACATCTTCATCTTCTTTAATGTTTTCAGTCTTTGCTGCAGCTTCTCGAGCTTTGCTTAAACACCTCTGCTGCAGTGCAATGATTTCCAGTTTGACGTAGGTCAGCATGTAAATCAGTGTGATATTCAGAGTCCAGAGGAAGAACAAGAAGTATCGATACCAGCCTGCAAATAAGCCTAACAAACGAAGTGTTGTTATTATTTTATATCACGATGAGAAGACAAAGTACAATTTAATTAATCACAAATGAAATACAGTGTTTAAGCATTGTAACAGTGATTTTAAAATGTAATAGAGGTAGAAGCATTTTTGAAGTTGCTTTTCTCTAATAAAGACACCATTTACTGGCGGAATCTAAATAATATTGCAAAATGTATTGGGCCTAGATAGTAATAGTAATGTACCAATGAGGGACTGATCTGCAATTCGTTTTTTTTATTAAGACTTTTTCATAAGACTTAACCTCTAATTAAAAATACAACTCTGCAGCACTGGGGAAGAGGATGCTTTTCTTTTCAATGAACTATTAATGTAGTTACTATCTTCAGTTTGATGCTAACTGATAACACAGTCGTCTTAACAAAAGTAGCTGAGCAGACTCACACTTCCTGTTGTGGTTTCTCGCTGACAAGATAAAACACTAAAAAATCTAAATACAATCTGACTGATTGGACATATTACATTTGAGCATAAGGTGACCATTTAGGTTTTTTCTATGACCCTGGCAGGAGACCACTGTTCCATGCACTTTAATTGGTGCAGTTAAACCATATATAAAAAAAACAACAACAAACAAAGGAGGAATTATGGCATTATAGGAAAAAGATCATCCACATTGCAGAATGTATATATTTTTATAAACTCAAAAAGAATGTGTTTTAGAAATTTTTATTTATACAAATGCCATGCTAAGAACTTACCAGCAAAATGTGTAGCATCCATGTTCCCCTAATACAATAATAAATTAAAAACGATTAATAACAGTAATAACAATAATTCACTGTAATCCAGTGTAGCTGAGCGAGTGCCCAAAGTTGTTCTAACTGGCCACTCAGATTGAATGTTCACAATTTTAATTAGACTATTTTAATAGTGACAGATCAGAGATAATACTTACAGATTATTTGTTGATGTCTTTGCAGTTGCAGTCTCTTAAAGACTGAATTAAGAAAGAGACTAAGGGTTAAAAATAGCCTCAATGTTGTGGTCTATCACTTCCTAATGCTCACTTCCGTTTAGTTCTTATAGTTCTTCTTGGTAAGTTAACTGTCTGTGGACAGGCCTTCTAATAACAAAAATGCCTCAGAGTTCATCTTTATTCAGAATGTTCAGCTGACAAAGGTTTGCATACTCTTGTGATTTCAGGGAATCTGCAACTCTTCACTGTCTGTGACTGACACAAACGCTTTAGGGTTAGATTATTAATTTGGTGGTGGTGTATATTCTATCATTTAAGTAACTTTACTTATATTTTGACCCGACAGATAAAAAGACCATCTTAAACATTACTCAAATCACAGAAAAACAGATCTTCTTTAGTCTCGGTATAAAAGCATTTGCCAGATGACAAATGTAAATGTTTTTGAAATAAGCTTTAGTTTAACAAACCACTCATGTATGAATGAATGCAGACTTGTGCTTAGAAATAAGTTTTATGCATTTTTTTGTTGCAGGCAAACAGGACAAGACAGGAGAAGTGGTATTTAGACAAGATTTAATTCCAAATGAAACTCAAATAAAAAAAACCAAACATTTAACAATTTCTTACAAAGTATTGGCAGTGACATAAGCAAATTTGTCTGTTGATTAAAATGGATAAACAGGCAAACACGTCTTACCCAAGTCTTACCCAAGTCTTACCCAGGTCTTTTAGATGCTCATTATCAAAAATAGCCACGACTGTGGGGTCACAAACGTATGCCTTTGACCAACAAACATATATAGATATTTTAGCCATATAATACATCATCATTTTGTTGTTGACAGCATCCCAATACTACACAACCATCCACTTTCTGATCAAACACACAGATTACTGAAGACGTGAAATTACTGAAAACTTAGTCCCCCACTGGCATGCACATAACGTTCACTCATACGTAACACACACACACACACACACACACACACACACACACACACATGTAAACACTGGCCCCAACATATTCACAAGTACAGTACACAAATGCAGAATAGAAACTACAGCTGTGAAGAAGAAGCACCTCCAAGATGATGATGGTGTTAATACACACATGAATTTTGGCTGAATCGTTAACAACCCCACCCCAGCCCCCAAATAAATACTCAAGATGAGACAAAAAGCAGAAAAATAAATAGCACTCTTTTCTTTGCATATCATTCAAAAACTTTTCCTTGTACACAACTTTGTAGGTTGCAGTGGGACTGATTAGAAACACTGGTACAACTGCTTCTTTATGTAATTATCCAGTTAGCCAGTCGTGTGGTTGCAGCGAAAATCATACACATAAGTCAAGAGCTTAAATAATATTTAATAAATCATCAGAAACATCAGTGATTTTCATCTGGCTTTTATCACCATTTCTCTTCAATTTAGATGTAACCATTCCAACACGTTTTCTTTATGCAACCTTACAGGGCAGGTCAATGCACTTGGTCTCGCCCACCTTACATTAGCAAGGAACTTTAAGGCAAGCAAGGCAATCAAAGCCTTCATGGAAATAAATAAAACACATACAAATAAAAAGTACTTCCTCTTATCTAACTTTCATTCAACCACAAATGTAGGCCTCTGGTGTTTGTTAAATGTTACAGGAATCTTGATTGGAATTTGAATAATAAAATTAAACACTGAAGAATTTGGCATAAAAAGAAGGATGGTTGTGACAAAAGAGATACTAATTAAATGTTAAAAATGGTGAAAGATTTTAGGGCACCACAGACTGGCAAGAATATCTCCTTAAAATATATCTCCAAGTTCCAGGAGCAAGTTTCCTTCTATATAGCAGTAAATCTTTTTCCACCTTTACAAGTTTAAAATTGAATAAAAAATAAATTTCATTTATATATTTTTTTCCATAAACATGACAAATGACATCCAGAGCAACACATTTCAGAACTGCACAGATACAGAACAGAACCTCATGCGAGAAACAAATCAGTTCTTTCGTATTAATTTGACTCTATGCTGCCGTGGGCCGGCACGTTGTTGCATTATTTTCTGTGCATGTGTAGGTTTTATGTTTGATACGGTTGTACATCATAACTGTTTGTGCTTCAGGCCAACATTCCACCAACGATGGAAGCAATAATGATACCGAGCACCACACAGCAGATCAGAATCAATATTTTCTTCTGAATAGACAAAAAAAATCCAGGCAGCATAAAAAGAGAAGAATTAAAGAATGAATGATTTTATTATTACTAATAACTTCAATTATCACAACAATTCAAATGTTTACTAGACAAAAAAAAAACAATATTTAAAATACAGCAACTTTATCATATTTAAATGGTGGCGGGTCTAATTAATTAGCAGGGTTAATTATTAAAACAGGCACTTACTTCAGATCTTAGTGGTGTTGCTTTAGAGGAATTTAACATGACTGCTTTATGTTGATAATTGCAAAAACAGATTAAGTAATATAATTTTTATTTTAGGTGTCCCAGGGTTCCAGGTTTGTTGACACAGGGTCACTGGCCAGCCTTGGACCCCCAGAACTTCCTCTATCAATACACAGTTTTCTTTCATAAGAGCCATTTCATTGGTGTCAAAAGCTTTCTGAATACATTAAACTTTTCTGTATTAAAACACAGTTACTAAATACAGTAAGGGCAGAATATTCTGTATTCAGACAAGAATAAGATTCTGCCCAACAAAACACAGTAAATCACATAAAAAATAACAAAATCTTCACAGAAGATAAATGTGCTTAGTACTGTTTTAAAATACAATCATGAATCAAGAGCTTGTAATGTCTTGTTTGACATTCATTACATTTACAGCATGTAACAGACACTCCAAAATCCAAACGCGACTTACTACTGTGATGAAACACTGTCAACTTGGTGGTAAATTTGAACCAGTGACCCTCTGATCAATAGTCCAGTATTTTAAACTGTACCCAAACACTGCCCACTAAGACTTTTAGGAGTTAAGTCTTGGTTGGGTTAAGATATTAGGAGTTTTTGTTAAAGCATTTGTGCGACTTACAGTAGAACTTTCTTATACTGGTTTGATTATATTGTAAAATGAACAATTCTTAATAAAAATCCAGAAAAAGGAGAGTGGATGAGAGCATTTCTAACAGTACTAAGAACTCAGACACACAACAAGCTGCATCACAACATTCATGCAGAAGAGTGAGAGGAGAAAGTGAGGTAGGTGAGTTCACAGACTTTTACAAACTTGCAGATAAATACTATTTATGTATACATTTCTGCTAATTATTATTTTTTTTATTTTTTGCACTACAGACACCCTAATAATCCAAACTCGCCACTCGTCCAGGCCTGACTTTTCAGGGTTTGGGGTTTGTTAGCTGAGTCCAACAGCGAGAGAGATGATGAGGATGAGCAGACAGACTGCAACACAAACACCTAACAGGATCAACTTCTGTAAAAGTGACAAGGGGGAAGAAAGATGGAAATTTGGGTGTTTTAGGGGCCATGATTCTGGCATTTAAAGACACTTTATGATCTTTTAAAGTAGGAGTGTAATGATATGCACTCTAATGTAAAATTGGTCAAATGAAAGCAATGATTTTGGACAATGATAAGATCTGAGACGAACATGAACGTGCTGCAGGGTTAGCATGTTTCCAACTGAAATTGTATTTTATTTAATATATGTGATGCCACCAAAGTCTGTTCCATAAGGGAAATCAGAACATAGCTTAAATAGCATTGTTCAATACACAGAACAAATCACAACACTCATATTAAAATAAATAAGCACATTATTACATTCCTACTTTAAAGGACAGGGTCATTAATAACATAATAATGTCTTTTTATCTTAAAAATGTAATTAATCAAAATGTTAAACCATTGCTAAATAGGTTAAATATGCAAGAGAACAATTTATATGTTTATATTTTATTTGGCCAGTGAATTTGGATACATTATGAGAAAAGCAAGTTCATTTTTATTAGAAAAGACAACTGTGCTTGGACGAGTTGAAGGTAAAAGAGGAAGAGGATGGCCATGAACAAGAGGAATTACAATTAGAGGAACAATCAACAAGCTAGTAAGAACCTAAAGAACAGGATGTTCTACAGAAACACTATCCATATGATTTCCAGGAGCCTCATAATAATAATAATAATAATAATAATAATAATAATAATAATAATAATAATAATAATAATAAATAAATAAATAAATAATTACACTTATCTGCCACTAGACGGCAGATCTGATATTGTAATTAAAGGCAAGTCTACCAGTCACATCCTCTGTACCACCACATCCCAGAACTTAAAATAACGAAGCATAAATATTTGGACAGAGGTAAAGAAATGTATTATTAATCATTGTTATATATATTTCTGTGAGAAAGCTATTTAATTAGTCTGAACTGTTTAAGCCACGGAGGTGAAGAACCATAGTTCATGGCAATAGTTTTGCCATGTTTCCCTCATGTCCACATGCATTTCTTTTTCAGGGTTTCCTCACAAAAACATGTTGTACCTCACTCCTTTTCCTCTAACTCTGCTTGGTGCCTATGCTGGTACACAGTTCACAAAGTACCACCACGATACGATACGAGATAACAGGACGATGGTATAGGGAGACACGATGGCGGTCACGGGCGTCTGACTCACCCTCCGTGCTTTACTCTGGTACTTTACTGCCTTCTTGGTGTCTGACACGGCCCTCTCCACGTAATCCACAGCATGCTCCACATTATACTCTATACGGTCAATCATCTCACCCTGACCGACCAAGCATGCAAGGCATTGTGGGCATGACGGAGAGACAGAAAGGAGAAGGAAAGAAGAACAAAAAGAGAGAAAAGAGGATTTTAGAGATCATCTGTGCACTGATTCCATTACTCACCACCTTGCTTGTTTTTTGGACTTTAATAGCTGCTTTGGTGTCTTCTTTTGCTTTCTCTGTGTACTCCTGTGCGTCTTGCACGTTTGATTCAATGTTGTTTATAAGATCTCCCTGCAAAGGAGAAGAAAAATGCTTCAGCTGAGAATTGCAGGTAGTAATAATCTAGATTTTATTATGGTATCTTAAAAGTGTTTCATATCATTGGCAGTTTTATTGTCTCGCAATCACAGGATTTGACATCTAAAGAAATGTGTACAGGATTTTTGTTTAAAGGTGGGTAAAACAATATAGCAGGCAGTAAGGTTTATTAGGTTTTCAGGACCAAACTCAGTTACATGGTTAATACTTTGTGTAAAAATTGTGAAATCATATTGGTAAAGTTACTATGGAGCACACTAAATCCAGTTTTGGTGGGAGCAGGAAATCAGGTGTTCTACATAATGTGCATTATTTTAAATTCATGGGTGTAAATCACCAGATAACACGTTAAATAAGCATTGTTAGGTATTATTGAAGCTAAATGCTATGCTGTCACCTATAAGAAATAATGCAAAAAGACAGATTTAAAAACCATACTGATTTCCAAGACCTGTCTTGTTTATTAAAGTTGATAGTTTGTGATTTACATTTATTACATTTTAGCAGATGCTTTTATTCAAAGCAGCTTACAATTGTGGTCAAACTTAATGCAAGCAATTAAGGTTAAGGGTTAACAGTGGCAGTTTGGCAATAGTGGGGTTTGAACAAGAGACTTTCCGATTTCTCGGCCACTACCTAAGCCACTGAACTACCACTGCCCTCCTGAACTGTTTATCAAAAATCTTTACAATGACCTTCCCCAGCCCTATAAACAGGTTAGTGATTGCTGGCCTCACGTGACTGTAATGTTACGGTAATGTTAATTATAATCAAATGTAGTTTAATGATCTAGTGCAGGTCAGCAGGTGAATTACCTGAGTTAGATGTTAGTGCAGACCTTCAGTGCACACTATTAAAGGCCTGTGTGAGATAGACAGACAGACAGAAAAAGAGAGAGAGACAAGACAAGAAAGAGAAAAGAACAAGCCAAACACTCTGCATGTCTCAGGGTTCGTTAGAGAATACAGGTTAGTCAGAATTAATTATTTAATTTAATGAATTTGTGTTAATGGACTTTTACTCAGGAGAATATCTATCATTAAGACAGAATATTACATAAGCAGTCGGGCTTTCATGGCACAATTCGAAGGTTATTATAGATAGAAAAAATACAGATTAAATATTCGATTAGGAAGTACAAAGTCATGTGACGGGTTTTTACAAATGTTCCTTTATAACTAGAAGTACCAAGATGATTCACAAGTACATCATATGGGCAAAAGTATGGGCAAAACCCCTTTTAATTACTGAATGCATGTGTTTCAGCCATAACAGTTGCTATCAGGTGTAATAAATAAACACTATAAAGGAAATTATATGCAGCAATAGTTTAGGGAAGGTCCTTTTTGTGCACAAATTAAGTTGGGTTTAAAGAAACTCCAGTGTCATGCACAGAGCCCTGACTTCAGCCCCACTGAACAGCTTTGGGATGAACTGGAACATCAACTAAAGCTTTCTTGACCAACATCAGTGCCCGGCCATATAAACGCATAGAGGTCACTCTTTATTTATGGCAAGCATTTTGTCAACAGTGCTCTACAAGCTTTTCTTCCAAATATTTCAGAGCTGTACAGAGAAGGTTTGGTGGTTCTTCATGTCGTGAGGGGCGTTTTTGAAGGCATTGATTAGGTCCGTATGTTCTTGCTTAGAGGAATATTTACAGCAAATCAATACTAAATGTCATCAGTCTTCCAGGATGACTATGCTCCTGTCCAAAGGGCACAGGGGTCACTGAATGGTTTGATGAGTATGAGTGGTACACAAATCAGAAGACATGGCCTGTGCAGTCATCAGATTTGAACCCTGTCAATCCACTTTGGGAAATTTTGGAGTGAAGTGTATTCATGTATAGACACATTGAAGCTCTTTATAACATGTGATTTATAACACCTTACAAACAATATGTCACCTATTTATACAATATCCATGAAGCGTCTATTGCTTTTTTGAACATCTGGAGTAACTGTAATTAGTGGAAATATATTGTGTAGGAAAACATACACACACACCTTAGTAAACATGCTGTGTGTGTGTGTGTGTGTGTGTGTGTGTGTTTGTAGGTGCTGCCATAGCAATAGGGCAGCAGTGTGATAAATCCCTTCCCTATAGGGAGACCATCTGCCAGACCAAACAGTGGACGAGACACAAAGAGGAGAACGGGAGGAGGTCTCTCACCTGGCTCTCCACCATCATGGCCATGTCCATGAACATGTCGTGCAGCTCGCGGATGCTGTTCTCCAGCTTGATGATCTCGTTGTGACGGGTTTCGATTTCATTCATGGCCTGCTGGGTTATGTTGGAGTCCATGATGATCTAAAAAAACAATGAGAGTTCCTTCAGTTCACTTTGAGTTTTAAGCAAACTCTGTGACCTCTGATCAGATCAGAATGGCTCAGGGATGTAATCGAAATGTGTGCATTCTGCTAGGAGGGGTGCGCTGGGTCTGCCTGGAATTTTAACGCCTCCCCAAGAAGCCAGGGAAATACATATGATCTGCTCCTATATCATTTTAGGGATGGGGGTAATCAGTGTTGTGAAAGTGTGGGTTCACCACCTTAGGTATCATACTACCTTTCAAAAAACAGATTTTGGAAGTGACATCAACAATCAGATCAGTGCCAAATATAATTACTTACAAAATATTTATCTAATATTAATTAATCTGGGCACAAAAACACTCACCCCTGAAGTGAAGATAGCTGGGTTGTCACTTTCCAGCATGCTCTCCAGCTCCTCATTTGTTGTATTCCGTCCAGCTGCACTCACACACAGGAACAAAGATAAAGATTATAGCATCAGGTACCATGCACCTCTGCACACAGGACAGTAAAATATATAAATCATACACTGTAATTAAAATATAGTCCATTGTTGTATCTTAATTGGTAATTCGCTGTATGTTATGTTGTCTATTTATAGTACCACTTCTTTTTACTGGACAGTGGCAGCTCCGTATTCCTCCACCACTCGTGCTGTCACCTTTCCCAGACTGTAGGAGTTGATGTCGAACCCCAATCCAGCCCTTCCTCCCTTAGACATGGCTCAAACCCAGGTCTCAGCTTGAACATCTCTACTGGTTACCAATGGAAAATAAGTGCTTTGTATATTTCTCCTGATGTTTTAAGTGGATTTGTGTATAACTGTGTTCAATAAAATTGTCATTTACAGTATTGAGGTGAACACATAAAGGACAAAAGCACCTCCACTCACACACAGAAACAGGTGACTCATATTGGTGAAATATCCTGAGCTTTAATAGACGATATCCTGCTGGTCAGTGAGTGCTAGAAGCCAGCTGTTCCTCTACAGTCATGCCAGCAGAGAGAGCTGGCACCACCGGGCTTCGTCCAGCTGATGTCTGACTAATGGTGTGTGTGTGTGTATGTGTGTGTGCATGTAGATGAAGGGCTGTAAGTAAACAGCATTCCACGAACAGTGTCTTGAAAAAATATTCAATATGCTACCTCACCGCTGCAGAGTGTTTGAGTTCTCCGGCTTGTGCTACGAACCTGACTGGCTGTCCTACAGACACAGTTGGATATGTCTAAGGAGCAAATGGTTATAGGGTGAATATGTAAAAAGATGAGATACTGTTTCAAACCGAAGGACACCGAGTGTACTAATTATAGTCAGACGAGTGGCCGGAGGACCCATCACTCCATATAGTAAATCAATATGCCTCAAGTCACCGGTCTGACTCATTCCACTCAGTCCCACTGCCCCCTCGCCAATGCCCCCAGCTTCACCCCAACCCTGTCTCTCTGGTGCTAAATATTTAAACAGGTCCATCTGCATCTTTTTATCACCTGTCCAGGCTTTAGTTAATTAGCGAGTGCTGCTGAATTCATGTAAATTAGGGTCAGGAGGGAGGAGGAGGACCTGTATGCCACATACAGGGCAGAGGGACACCGAGGTGCTCGGGGTGGACATCAAATTTAATGTGTGTGTGAGACAGAGAGAGATAGAAAAAGGTTGTTTAGAAAAAGGTACTGGTAACACGGTGGTACAGCAGGTAGTGTGGGTCAGCGAATTGGCATGTTCTCTCATCATCCACTCGAATGACCTTCAGGCACTTCTGTCTCATCTTTTTAACATTATTATTTCAGAGGCTTAACTAATTTAAAATAAGACTCTGTTATGGCAACCTTCAGGCCAGAGGAGCTGTGTTGGGTACTGCGCCCTTGACCGCTCGAAAATTAGAGCACTTATCACATTCGGCGAGTGTCGACTGCAGCGTGATCTATGTGTCCATTTCACACAAGCTGTTCTGATTAGATTACACACCGCATACAATAACCAGAGTCTGGAGCAAGGGGGGCGGTGAGGTCAAACCCAGGCTGGATTGCCCCCTCTCATTCCCACAAGCCTTTACAAATCACGCCTTTTCAATCTATTATTCTAGCCGATCGGCATGGGTCCTCTATTTTTTTTCTGTCAGTTACTATCACATCACTTTTCACTTAGTTTGTATTTATACTAATCTCCTGAGAAACACGAACAGTCTTTTCCTAGGGTCTTCTAGGGCTGGTTAAGACAATCACAGGGGTGTTGAGGGCCAAAAATAGCACACCATTAAAGGAACTGACAATGATTTTTGAGAACAAACTTAGTGTGCCATCTCCAGTTGTTTTTTTGACTGCTTACAGAGCCTAAAGTACCACATATAGTAAACCAATAAAATTATTGGATGCAGAAGTTGCTCGTGACCATAATTGGTAACCATGATCCACAATGAGCCAAAATGCTTGTTGGCTATCACCACCAGTGCATGTAGGATGCTTCATAATTAGAATGGAACAATCTGGTGTGGGATAGGATAGAAGGAGGCAGCGAGGGAGAATGAAGGGGGATGTGTGCAGAGGTGGAGAGGCCTCACGACTCCGAGGAGACGAGCAAATGAGCGGCAATTAGTGCTGGAGGCTGTGTGCTGCCCACGCCGGAGGAAAAATCACTGCACATGCACATTTAGGGGCAGACAGGGGCTTTACGCAAAAGACTGGAATGACCCCCCTCGTCCAGACACGTATTAACTTTGGTTTCGTCTCGATTTCACTTGGTAGTACAGCTAATAGAATCTGAGTCCCTGGGTCGGCCGAACGGTCAAGCGTCTGCATGGACATGATTGGCTAATGAAAGGGTAGGATGGCGGAAACAGCCGAGCCAATGGCAGGTGCACTTGTCAGTACGCTCTCAGTGTCGGTCCCAAGCCCGGATACAAATATAAGGGTTGCATCAGGAAGGTAAAAACTGTGCCATGTCTGGTATAGGGGGTATATAGGGCGACCCCTATATATGGGAGCAGCCGAAAAAAATGTACACCGACCAGTGAATAACACTGATTATCTCTTCATCACGGCACCTGTTAGTGAAGGGGATATATCAGGCAGCAAGTGAACATTTTATCCTCAAAGTTGATGTAGGACCAAATTATGATGGCTAGACAACTGGTTCAGAGCATCTCCAGACCTTGTGGGGTGTTTCCGGTATGCAGTGGTCAGTATCCATCAAAAGTGGTCCAAGGAAGGAACAGTGGTAAACCGGCGACAGGGTCATGGGCGGCCAAAGCTCATTGATGCACGTGGGGAGAGAAGGCTATAGAAGTTCATGCTGGTTCTGATAGAAAGGTGTCAGACTTCATGCCTCGACAGGTCAGGACTATTTTGGCAGCAAAAGGGGGACCAACACAATATTAGGAAGGTGGTCATAATGTTATGCCTGAGGTGTATGTAAACTTTTGACCTTCAATTTTGTTTTGAAAGATGCAAACATTGTAGAATAATGTGATATTTGTTTTATATGTATTTATTCATTTAAAAAACACTACTGCACACGATCACACTCATTTGTTCCATTTGTGTTTGTTTAGGAGAATAAGAACCCATTGTGTTGCTATGGAGACGCAAACCGAACGAACCTCCCCACCTCACCCTTGTCATTTCGGGAAAGTGATAGGCTTTCAGCAAACTCAACTCACACCATCCCCGTATCTCAGTTTGTCGCAGATATTCTGCCTCAAAATGTCTAACACGGTAAAACAGCTCGACAGCGACTGTGAATCCCCATCGGGTTAAATTATGCAAATAAATGCAAAGGTCTATTTATAAGCTCTGGTCATTCTCATCCAGAGGGCAAAGTCCTTACTGTGTCTGAATGTAGAATCTGTCTCTAAAAGCTTCACACATGTATGCAAATGTATTGAAATGAATTCAGACACTTTCACTCTAGATTAAGAAACTGTTGTTTTAAAAAGTACTTACTGGCCACTTTATTAGGCACAGCACACTCATACCTTTGCTCATACCTCAGCTGTCTGTAAACGGATTCCACATTGTGGTGGGAGTATCTCAAGATTTTGGTCCATCTTAACATGACATGTTTGTTTGTCTGTTTGTTAGGATTTTAATGTCATGTTTTACACTTTGGTTACATTCATGACAGAAACGGTAGTTACTCGTTACACAAGGTTCATCAGTTCACAAGTTTTAATGTCAAACACAGTCATGGACAATTTTGTATCTCCAGTTCACCTCACTTGCATGTTTTTGGACTGTGGGAGGAAACCGGAGCTCCCGGAGGAAACCCACGCAGACACGGTGAGAACATGTAAACTCCACACAGAAAGGACCCGGCCCGCCCCGCCTGGGGGATCAAACCCAGGACCTTCTTGCTGCAAATTACCGTGCCATAACATGACATGAGTTAACATAATATGTCAGCTGCAGTTTTATGCTGTTAATTTAATTCCAAAATGCGCTCTATTGTATTTAAATCTGGAGAATAGCAGGCCACAGAATACATTACTCACTAATATTGGCATGGTCGTGGATCCGGTTTGATAATGCTTGACTACATGCTGGCTTGACTAACACACATGCTGGCTATGTACCGGTGTTGCACTTATTCACACATTAAACAAATCCAAAAATGTAATTATTAGATACCATTATTTTTAAATGTGTCTGGCTGCTTCGGGATCTGTATTATCTCTAATGACATTTCGGGTGGAATGCTGTTCTGCTTATATGCGCCAGTTCAAAGCGAAATCTGTGTAGGTCACATTAAAATGCTAATAAGAGCCAAAGAGGAAAAAACGTAGAAATTTGAAATAAATCTGGGAGTGTCAGTAGCCTTAAGGTTACCCTGTCTTGTAGGGGTGGTGGACTTTTTTGAGGAATCAAAGGGTCAGTCTGTTGTCAGTATTTTGCTCTCTGTTTAGACTGACAGAATATGATATGATCTGATTTTAATGGCAGGTGGATTCTTGCATAAAATTACAGAGTAAATATTAAAGCCTTTGTATTTTGGTTCCTTTCTAGCTTGTTCAAAAAGACATCAAGGCACCGTGGTGCAGGTTTCATTGGCTGATCACTCCAACACACATGCTGTCTGGATTAACAGTAGAACAGAGGAGCGTTTCATCATGCCACCAATTGCTCAAATTCAAAGCCCAAGAAACCACCGCTGATGACTTACAGGTGACCTTAATGGTTTTCCATCACTCAGGTTATTTGTTTGCACAGATACACCCCTGATATGTAATTTGCAAACACTAGTGTACCCATAAAGCCAGAGCAATTTAGAATTAACAACGAGCCACGGGAGGCTGCAGAAGGACAGACTCATTTGTAAGCTGGTTATATCTTCTCATCAATTCCCCTTTATTGTCTGCGTCCTCATATCACTCTTTGTATTGCATGTGTACTCACTGATCTCCAGCTGTCTCTGGATTCGGCCCTTGCAGCGCTCCCTGTAGCTCGACTGTGTGGAGTTGTACTCTGACATGACCTCCACAAACTTACGTGACAGTGTGGAGTGCTGGGAAAAGAAAGAAAGAAATACAGCTATTGATTTATTTAGCGCTTGCTTTATTCTGTGTTAAATAGTTTTGTCGTGGAGTTTTGTGGATGACATCAAGCCAGATCCCAATGGTCTTGACAAACAGCTTTTTTATTCTTTAGTCATAGTCATCACAGCTTTATCTATGCTTTGCTTTATGTGGTCTCTTGATGACAGCTGTGTAACTTCATCCGTCTAAAACGTAACAACAGACTGAAAATACTGCTTATGCTGTTCAGGATTCAAAAATGTTGTTTTGGTGTATTAATGGTATTAATTAATAGCTTTTTTATTTGTCTTGGTTAATAATTGTGTTACTAAGAACATTATAAAGTATAAAAAATCTATTTATTTTATATCATTTTATAATATCATGTAATTCTTACATATCTACATTTCTAATATGGTCTGTTTTTAAAACGTGTTTTTGTTTATGCTTATAGATACACACTGTTTTGGTCACATTATGTTCACAATGCGTGTAAATTTACTTTTATAACATAGTGTACACAGTATGTATGATCTAGCAGCACTAAGCAGTGTTGCCAGCCCCACCCAGGTTGATTCCTAACCTAAATACGCAAAAACAGCATAAATAGAACAGAGCATTTTATGTTTGCTCACTTGTGTCTTCCGTATCCTGAGGTCAGCTGATGACCTGTTCTGTCCTTCCTCCTGCTCGATGGTCTGCTGGATACCTGAGGGGTTAAACACAGATGGGTTAATACATGATTATTATCATCCTACCCTAATATAACACATGAACCTTGAGTGTACGTAATAAACATTTATTCATTAGTTTTTAGTAACTGATTGATACTGATCGATGTTGGGGTGATCCAGATGCCATTCTGCTAATAAAAACATGGACCAATGGAAGGCATCACATGTACATACACTAACTCTATACTATTTCACAGCTAGCAAATAATACTGGAATTATTTTTGGCTGTTTTGTTAGCCCTGCATTTCTTGATCTTTTGGTTCATTTATCTGTATAATCACTGTATTTTTTGGTCTGTTTAATTTGAATTCGTATTTAAACACCACTTAGCAATATATCAATCCCCCCAGTTGATCTACAAAATGATGCATTATGAGAGTTTAAACAAAAAAGACCAAGGCTGTCCAACAAGTTACTAAAATGTATAAAAAAACAACAATAAAACTGAAAAAAAGTGTAGATGTAAATGCTGAGGTCTCACTCTTCAGCTTGGAGCGCACTTTGTTGGCCAGCTTCTTGATGTCCGTCATCAGTTCTTCCAGTTCAGCTTTCGTTTCTGAAGAAAAATGAAGGAGAACATACTAAAACACCAATAGTTTGGGACCAAATGTTTATGATTCTACAGCATTAGCTCTTAATTCTCTGTAGCATTTAGGTCAGGACTCACATCTGGTTTTCAAACATATCTATGGACTATATTTATGCACTGGAAGTAGATTAAATATAAAAAAGTAGTCAAATACAGGTTGTAGACATACAGATGTCATTAACTAATTACCCCACCAATTCAGTACCTCAAACTTTCTCTTAATGCAGTCCATAGTAAAACCCCACCCTACCAACCACAAGTAGTTCTTCTACTCCACAACTTCCTTCCTATTTCCAGCATTCCTCCTTATGTCTTTTATCTTCTCACTCATTTTAGAAAAGCAGAACGACACAGTAAGCATGCAGGCTAACAGAAGGACGAGGTTTGGCCTGAAGCCGGGTACCGACATGGGCATGGCAGATAAAGACAATTAAAACTCCGACTGCTCAGACAGAACGAAGCAGAGCCGTTAATCAACTTACAGACGATGGAAAGAAATACAAGGAAGTGATGAACAAATGGAGGAGACAGACAGAGATAAAAATAGATCAGACAGATAGATTGTAGTGTAGAGAGAGAGAGAGAGGGAGAGAAAGAGAAAGAGAGAGCATGGCTCTGAAAATTCATTCTTATTCTGCTATCATTTACGTTTATTGCACTCAGCCAATATTCTTATTCAGAGCAACCTAGTGGGGTTCTTTACTGTTTTTTTATGGTGGACATTTTTCCACTCCTGTATGAATAAGCAACAGGTTAAACCACTATCCAGGGGAAAAAAGATTATTATTAACTATAAATAAAAGAATTTCACTAGCCTAGATGCATTTTCATATTTGCACCCTTGAAACTGAGCCACTGGCATTACAATAGAAAGACTGTGGGTTTCCTCCGGGAACTCCGGTTTTCCCCCACAGTCCAAAGACATGCAGTCAGGTTAATTGGAGATACTGAAAAATGCCCTTAGTCAAAGGTCCAGTCAGAGTTGTGCTAGAATCTCGTTATCAGAAGCTGCCGGCTGTAAATAAGGCTTCATAATGTATAGTAGATGTGCAGTGGAGTTCACTGTTGCTGAAGGTCAGAAAGCTTTGGCCCTGAATTCCCATAAGCCCGTCGGTGAAGGGCATCAGCTGTAGCACAGTGTGGCAGCACGATATAATTGGAGTGTCTGTGTAGGGTTCTAAATGCCAGCTGACATTTCTGACAGGGTGTTGCTGTTAGAGTACATGAGTGTGTGTGTGGTAAAGGGAAAAAATGACCAGTATTTTGTTTGACATCTATAGATACGCTGCTACACATCGATGACCCATCAATCGTCTAGTTCTACTGCTTTTTACAAGAATGTGTGGTCTTTCTATTATTCATTTGTGCCCATTTCATGTCAAGTGCCAGAACATGGTGTGGTGTAATCACACTAAATTTATAACAGATTCTAACAGATCCATGGCACTCTGGCTTAAGATAATTGCATCAATAAATACAAAATAACAGGCCCTTAGAGTAAAAGACCAGGTTGCACATTTATGTGTCACAGAAAGCAACTTGACATCCCCGTGTGTAGAGTAAAATAACGTTTTAATTCTTCACAATATTCTTAAATGTCACTGGGACAACATTAAGATCAACACTGACATATACCTTTTTGTTTAAGGGAAATAAGGCAATAAAAAAGCTCAGAACATCACTTCCAGTGATAATACCCTCCCCCAGACGTGCCCAGAATTGCTCTTGCATCAGAGTCAAGTATTCAGGTCACGTGTGAAAGGGTCTTCCAATCTTTATTAACCAGACGCAGGAACTGGGTTGATTTTATGAATGAGGAAACATCAGTATCTCACATTACACGACGCAGTAGTCCACACTCTGTGTGAGCGAGATAACATTGAGGTGTTTCGGATAAAGACATCCAACAGGCGGTTCAAAGAGGTTTATCAGAGCTCACATCAGTGAAGGTGAGATGTGACCGGCATATTTACTCGTGTCACAGTTGTACTCACAAACACTGGAGGAAAAGGTGTGCACATCACGGGTGCAAGATACAACTTAATGTTTCTGTTTTGCTTATTAAGCTTGAAGAATCTGATCTTGGTTCTTGAAGTTATTTTCATCACTTTTGTGTGAAGGCTGAAAGTATGTGGTATTTTTACTGCTTATTAGTTTAATTAACACACAAGTCTCCAGTTTTGTAATATTTAGTCTGTGTGGGAGTCTGAAAATCATGCCAACACAGGCGTCAGATATACAGTAGATATTATTATATACATATGCAAACAGAAATATTCAGTTCCCTCTCAGTAAAAGGTGTTATGGTATATATGGTGACTATTTAACAATATATAAAAAGAAAAAACATCAAGTTCTCTTGATAAACGCCCAGCCTCAGAACATGGTGGAACATCCTCTTTGCCTTGATCGCCTCCAATAAGCAATTTCAGTAAGTGCTAACAATTTTCTGAAACCTCTCTTGGTGAATCTTTGTCCATCATTCTTGTGCTGAAGCTTCCAGCTCATTGAGGTTTGACAGTTTAATTCTGCATAAATCTGACCAAAGATTTTCAACAGGGTTTAAATCTGGACACAAAGGACTGATTCATTAACCAAGCTTTGATTTACGTGGAAGTGTGTTTGGAATCATCGTCTTGCTGAAAAATCAAATTATCATCAAGGTTCAATTTCACCACAGAATGCAAAACATTCCTTCTCAAACCGCTCTGGTATCTCTATGATGCCAGTTACATGGTCAAGACGGCCAGTTCCTGCAGCTAAAATACACTTCCACGTCATCACTGACCCACCTTCATGCTCGACCTCCTGGTCTTAAGCCTCGCCTTTCTTTCACCTGACAAACCACTGATCCATGTGATCAAACAGTTCAGGTTCTGATTTGTCACTCCATAGAACTGTGACCCAGAACTCTGCAGTGCCCTTTCACAAAGCTTTAGCTGGATGGTGCAATTAGACTTATTTGAACCCCAGTAAGGAAGAAATGTGTACAGAAAATGGTTATAAATCATATAAATCATAATCTATGAATAAACTAAAATTAGAGCAGGGTGTAAAGCCATTATTATAACAAATGAAAAAGGACATAATCATAATTAGCTGGCTTGCATTTACCAAACACCGGGTATCCACCCAGTTTGTGCCGATGAGGTCACTTATATTAGTGTTGAAGAAAGTTGTAAATTGAAAATGGTTTATTATGTTAAATAATTATGTTAAATTCTGATAAATGTACTCTTGTGTAAACATTAAGAGTCAAGTTTTACCTTTCCAAGTCCACCTTTCTTTGCTGAAGTACTCGGACTGTTGTTTATACATAACATATGTTACATAACTTCTGTCATTCTGAATAGAAAAAGACATCGGATAAACTTTCTAAATGAAAAATAAAACTTGAAACAAGTTATTCCTCTACTGAGATTATTTATACTAGTTTAAAATGACCCAGTCAAAGATGGGCTGTATGATTATTATACTATGAATTTTCTATAACATTATATGTCTTTACCACCAGAGCTCCATCACTATCAGTGCCCCAAAACTGTGTTCCTTCTCTTGTCTTTTTGCATAAGCACCAAACAATAGCATCAGAAAAACAGCAGCCACCAAAATGCCTGAACTAACAGAAGTCTAAAGATAGTACCAATAAACACAGACGCCTCGGCACAAAACCAACAACCATGCCGTCTTGCCTTCGGTTCGTTATGCAACATATTATGTGTGTATGAGGTGTCGGAATCTGACAGTAAACTGCAGAGTTGAGTGGGTTTAAAAAATACAACAACAACAACTTTTTTCTTTCACCAGGAACAAAGTGCTGCTTGGATGCTTCGTTACTGCTGCTCTGCGTGTTCGTCTGAAATATGTGAAGTTGATAAAAGTCAGAGCTGTTTTCAAGTGCAGTTATTTTTATCAGGGGAGTTCTGTGTGAAGTGTGAACGTGTTTGTGTGATTTTACTGCTCATTAGTTTAATTAAGACAGATATGACATGAATATTAGATTTAGTCTGTGTAGAAGGTGCAGTGGATAAGAAATATAGTCCTGGAGAGAAATGTGTAACAGCAGTATGTTCAAAACCTGATTAAATGAGACTCCCCTCGATTCTCTAAATCTGAATCTATTTAATAATTTTATGAACTGTAGATGGTAAAACACCCAAATTCCTTGCAGTTGTGCATAAAGAAACATTTTAAGTAAATAGTCCAACTGCTTGAAAACGTGTCGAACTTCGAACTGCTCATAACATTTAACAGCATTCCTGGACTCATTTGCCCCGTCCCAACTTTTTTGATGTGTTGCAGGCATTATAAAGTAAATAAACATTAAATATATTTTCCTTGCGCTATTTTTCATTGAATAAAAAGAAAATAAAGTTTACAAATGACTGCTTTTTCTTTGTTGTTATTAAATAGCAATACAGTATATTGATTGATTGATTGATTACTTTATTGATCCCCGAAGGGAAACTGCGGTGTTGCAGCAGCAATTTACAATTATCACAAACATCGCACAACAACATTAACTAAATTACAAGTCCTACATGTCAGTTTGTTTATTTATTTTACATACCAGTGCATCAATTGGCCACTAATACTGGGTACTTCCCAGACTCATAAGGTGCTCTATAGGATTTAGATCTGGTAACTGGGGAGGCCACTGATGCACAAAGTATTTATAAAGTATTCATTAAATTAATTATATATAGCGTGTGACTGGTTTATAATTGCGTCCCTGATTTAATAAGACTGGATGACGCTCCACCTCCCTGATTCTGCTGTTTTAAAAAGACAAATGTTACCTCAGAACATTGGTATGTTCTCTCAATTTGTAAAAATATGCCAATGAGTCAATGTGGCTGCTATGATTGTGGTCCTTTGTAATGGATCATGCCAGAGCCACCTCGACCATGATTAGGACGTAGTGGTTATTATAAGTGATTAAATTGATGAATAACCCCTAATCTAATAACCCACAAATTACACACACATACACACACACACACACACACACACACAATTCCTTATGGCATCTCACACAGTTAGGCGTGCCGGACACATTCCTCAATGCCAGCGTACACGGCAGGACATCACAGCGTAACCAATTCCATCCACGCATAATTAATTACTCTGACATTTTACATGCAGCTAACGAAGCGCCGTTTCCTCCGTCCTGCTCTCACAGAGCAGAAGGGGACTCTCTTTACCTCAGGCACAGCGTAGAAAAGAAAACAAATAGCATGAGACAAAATGTGCAACCTGAGAAACACGGATAGTGAAAGACCCGATCAATGCAGGATAAGATAGACGGGCAGGCAGGAGGTACGAAGCGGGCACTGCCCACGCACTCTTAGGCTGGATCAATAAGAGCAGAAAGTGTAAAAGAAAGGTTCCGTTGAATTGTTTACATGTTGTTGACTCACACAGACCCCACACAGGAGAAAAGATCAGGTGCAGTGAGAGACAACAAAGTGTAACAACCAGAGAGCCAGAGAGGGAAACAGAGATGAACAGAACGAGACTGAAAACATTAAGACGCTACAGATGAGAGTTTTTTTTTTACAACATATACTTGATTACATTTGTTTTGGAGAGAAGACTTGAGTAACCTTGACCTAAAAGTACTTTTTCTACATTACTGCATTCATTACGTAGCCTAAATTGTATTTTTTATTCTTATTAAATGTTATTATCTTGATAGGGTAAATATACAGGACAAGGTACTAATATTTCAGCCCTATCTAGAGAGGATGTGCGGTGTACAGGAAGTCGTTTAGGATTTGATTTGTGTGTTTAGGAATATTCCTGAATGCAGACTTGAGGAGGATTGCAAATTGCACCATTTTAAATTTATTTATTTAACATTTTCATCCTGGTCAGGGTCTGGTGGGTCCGCATCACCCTGAAATACTGGACACAGGGTGAGAATACACCCTGAACAGGGCACTAGTTAATTGCAGGGCATCACACACTCACTCATGGCATGGCCTTCATTTAAATACTGTTAAATACTATAAATGACCATAGCTGGTAAATTCTCTGTGCCCATACACACAGGGACGGTTGATCGCACCCACAGGAAAGCACATGGAACATGAGTAATAATGAATTGCATGTGTCATACAAGTGTATGTAAACATTTGACTTCAAACGTTTGCGACAAACAGGAGCTTAATTAGACATTAATGATGTAAATTGGCAGCATCTTACTTTCGTCTGGGTTGGGGGCGGCCAGGATGGCACTGTGTTTTCGCTTTACTTCCTCAACCTTCTCAGCCAGCGAGTCGATGAAGCCGCGGATCTCTTCCACCTAAACAAGCACAAACTTTTATTAATATTATTATTATTATGATTTATTGGTCAAACTGAAAGTGAAATGTCTTTTTGGAGTCCAATAAAAACATTATGGATTTGTCTAGCTGTCTCTTTCATCTGACCCCACCATCCTGCCTGCCTGCATTACAAAACACCAGCTCACCTGCCCCGTCTTTCAAATATCAAAGATAAAACAGCGTTGCCCGGCGTCTGTAAATTCGTTTTAACGAAGTGCCGCGAGAGTAAGCTTCAGACGGCTGAAAATCTGTGTGGACGTGTGTACAGAATAACATTTTTATTTAATCCTGTACCACTGTTTACAATAACATAAGAACATCGTTTCAGGATTCATATTACTGTTCAGATAAAGCGCTTACACTTGTATTCATGTCTGCACATATTTCACACATTCAGCACATCAGGACTCGATCCGATCGTTTTCTTCTCATCCAGTCTTGAGTGCAAGAGTAACAATATTTTCAGCCACTGTATTTATACCGTCTATCAAGAGAGATATGATTTACCATTCTATGGTAAAACTTCAAAATTTGGCTGTTTACCTAAAATCAATAGAGTGGAATAGCTTTGTAAAGGGGTTGAGGAAGCATGTACACTCCTGGGCCAAAAGGCCAAACTAGAAATTCGTTTTAATGGTCCAAACAGCAAATCATTAGTCAGTAAATAAGAAGAAATGAGCTTCTGGGTCTGACACTGAAGGGAACTATTGGGCAAAAAAGCAGAAAACTAAAAAATAAATGGAAAGATATTATTTATATCTGAACAATAGGCCAATCGTTGTTCATGTGGCTGCTCAGCCCAGCCGGCAGGCAGAGCTGAGATTCGATACGATGTGTTTGAGATCCAAGCTCTGGTGTTCAGCGTGTGTTTTACCGCTGTGCCAGCTGAGCGGCACGATAAATATTTTTATTTTAAAAATAATTAAATTAAATATGTCAAATACCAAATGGTTATTGGCTGTTATACAGCTGCCAAGCACTAAATTTGGTATTAGTCTAATGTAAGAATTCGTATGAAATATTATCAATTAGGAATGTTCATATTTTTAAATAATTATAACATAAAATTAGTCAAACTGATTCAACTCACTCATTGTGACTACTGTGTACTGCTGTAAAACAGGGGCTAGATACTTTTAAAAAAGCACTGTATGCAATCCAGAATGTCTATCACTAGTACTTTGTACATGTTACAACAATAGTAAAATGACTTTAAATTGTGTTTTAAAAGAAAGAATCTATTCAACAATTAATCTTCTGGAAAAACGAGGCATGTATAAATGATAAGAAAGCCATTTCAGCGGTCTATAGGCCTCTGGCATGCTGCTTACTCAGGGCTTTTATACAATAGGGGCTTGTGGTTTTGGTTCTGCTCAGGTATAAATACAGGGGTAAACCGGGTGTAGAGCATCAGCTCATCTGCTGGAAACTGTTCCAACAACCGAAGCCTCTAAGAATCCAGAACCAGGAATCACCATGGGCAGAGTAAGTACCAAACCTCACATACCGAATACGTGTTTCAGAATGTGATATTTTAGTGTGTTAATTATTTCTTTTGAATTTTTTGTGTCTGTTGGAACAGGTCATCTTTTACGAGGACAGGAACTTCATGGGTCGCACCTATGAGTGCAGCAGCGACTGCTCCGACATGTCGTCCTACATGAGCCGCTGCCACTCGTGCAGGGTGGAGAGCGGCTGCTGGATGGTGTACGATCGGCCTAACTTCATGGGGAATCAGTATTTTATGAGGAAAGGCGAGTACGCCGACTACCACAGCATGTGGGGCTGGGGCATGAACGACTGGATCAGGTCCTGCCGCATGATTCCTATGGTACGCTGATCAGCTTTGTCCTAACGTAGCCTTTCGATACGATAGCGGTAGTTAAAGTCAAAAGTTTATACCCAATGCTCTTACACGGTTCTCTTTCCACTAACAGCACAGAGGCTCGTACAGAATGAGGATTTACGACAAGGAGAACTACATGGGACAGATGATGGAGGTGAGTGACGACTGCGACTCCATCATGGATCGCTACCACTGGTCAAGCGGATGCCACTCATGCCATGTTATGGACGGGCACTGGCTCGTGTATGAACATCCACAACACCGAGGCAGGATGTGGCACTTTGGACCAGGAGAGTACCGTAGCTTCAGAGAGATGATGGGAATGAGTAGCATGAGGTTCATGAGCATGAGGCGCATCATGGATTCCTGGTATTAAATAATTATTCACATTTAGTGTGTAAACGTGGAATAAAATGTTAAAAAAGAAATTCTGTCCAGTTTTTTCTGGTAGTGAAAGTGGTTGTACCATGGTGATACCATGCAGATCTACACTTTATGACACTTAAGGTGTTGAAGCCACACCTATTACTAAAAGCTGTATAAAAGGCCAAGTCATAGTCAGAGTTTGGTGTGGCAGAACTCCAGTGACCTGGGAAAGCTGTGACTTTTAAGATGAATTAAAACCCTGGAAGTACCTCAAATGCTGAGCCAACCACTGAATCACCTAAAACAGAACTGGACAAGGTAAACCAGTAACCAATAAACCAGCACTAAACCATCTTATGCAGCCCTATACTCGTTAAACTAGCACTGGGTCAGCTAAATACAGATCAGATTCTCTAAACCAGCCCCAGATAGTCTAAACCAGCACTGAAAGACCTAAACCAGCACCAGATAGTGTAAACCAGCAAAAGATCAGATAAACCAGCACCAGATAGTCTAAACCAGCACTGAAAGAGCTAAACCAGCACCAGATAGTGTAAACCAGCAAAAGATCAGATAAACCAGCACCAGATAGTCTAAACCAGCACTGGAAGAGCTAAACCATCACCAGATAGTCTAAACAAGCACAAGATCAGCTAACTGGACCAGCTTAACCAGCAAATGATTCAAACAAACTAGATAAATTTCGGAAGTTTTTGATTTTAATAGAGTTTTCGGAAGTTTTCTATTGTGTGCCTGCAACACACATCACGTTCCATTTCTCACCTACCGTCACTTCCCCATATAATATCACTCATGATATTCTTAATAGCCTACCTAGTGCATCTGCATTTCTAATACACGGGTAATTAGTTTGTTTCCATTGGGAGCTGAAGGAGATGCGGAGGTGCGTCACGCCAGCCTCCAGCAACATCTGAAAGCTGATGTACTTTATGGGCCATTACGTAAACGCACTCGTAGAGTATCAATATTTTTTATATCAGAGACATTTACACATGGCATGCATTTGAAGCAAGTTGCAGTATCCACCTAACATGTTTTGTATCTATACATCTATATATATATATATATATATATATACAGTATATATACAGTATATGTATGTATTGAGACATCCACTAAATGTTGAGGAGTTTCACCCACTGTTAAGAGATGTTGAATATCAATGATATAAAATAAATTATAAGCTTTGTTTCAGCTTGACTGCACTCCTGTGCAAAAATAAATGTCTATAATAACATGTACCATGTTTGATGAGTTTGGTGCAAAGAAACTTCAGTGGCCTGCACAAAGTCTTGACCTCAATCACACTTATCACTACTGGGTGAGTCTTTCATAGCTCCAAATGGGGTGCCAACTCTATATTATTGTCCACATCTTTGCAATGGAGTGTCCAAAAAGCTCATGAACGGGTGTCCACATATTTTTGGCCATATAGGATATATGATCACATAACAAAAAGCATTAAGGTGTTAAGTTTCTTCCTTGCCCAGCTGCCTTCAAGCCCATGGTGATATATAGCTTGAGCAAGAGACTATAAAAGAAGACCTGGACGTCTGGAGGATCTGAAGAGGTTTTGTATTCTGTAATATTCTCAAGTTTCTTGCTTTGGATTCTCCAATTTATTAGGCATGATAAAAGAAGACTTAATAGGTTAGTTTTCACTGAGAGAGTGAGCTAATTAACCGCAAAGAGATTATTTTATTACCTGTTATTACAGACACACACACACACACACACACACACACAACTAAATGAAAATAAATGATGAATGAATCAGCGCTAAATCAGCTGTAATAAACGGTAATTGTACAGAGGTGAGTGTTGAGCAGGTGTAGAGAATATCACAAATTGTGCCCTTAATATGCCAAGCCGCAAATTTCTGCCTCACTCCAGGTTTAATATCGAGTTTTCCCTGAACTAATAAACACATACCGTCACGCAAGTCACTCTTCGGGCCCTCATCTGCCCACCTCATCGATCTTTTTATCAGCCCAGTGCCTCCTTAAAGCTCTGATTTAATAAGACGTTGAACGATGCGAGTTAATCAACACTCAAACCAGTCACGGCAGTCTTCTTCTGCATGCAGTGTGTGCATTCCCAATATTAAAGTGCTTTACTGTCCTGCTGGCACCAATAGGTCAGCGCCAACATTTCTCTTCTGTTTACCTTTCTATAAAGCTGTACTTCTAAAAGTAAAACCCCAGATTGAGTACAACCTAAAAGCTGGGTGTCATCCAAGAACAGTTCTACCAGGGTCTGCCAGAAATAAGAAGCTGCTATGACACAGGTGACACTGTTCACAGTCAAGCCAGCTTTACATAAACATTAGCTGAAATGACTGCTATGCAAGAAATAAGCCCCGCCATCAAAATCAGCACATTAGGTTTGTTGCTATAATGTAGACAAGAAAAAAGCAGGAGCTGAAGTTTCTACACATTTAAGTTCAAGGCATGATGAAGCTCACCTGACTGTAGGTGCAATCAAACTAGCTTTTTTTTATATGGGCGAAGAGAACTCACCAACCTTATCAATCATAACATCTAATATCTAATATCTATCTATCTAAGTCTTTGTAATAATGTTTTAGAAGTTTCTACACCACCAAATTAATTATTGTTTAAGAATTTTGCCATTACAATTTTGAGTAAAAAAGTGTGCAGTCCAATCAGTCCAATTCAGTCACAGAAAAAAAACAGTTGCAGAATTACGAGATTGCCACAAATAAAACTGTATCTAAACTTTTGACTGTAACAGATGTATTTACAGTGAACAGCCTGCCATCGCAGAAATTAATGGTTTATTTTTGTCTTTGAGCTTCTCATCCATCACACAGATTGCTGAGCCATGGAGTGCACCTACACTGAGATCTTTCGGTAGAAAGTAAACACAACTTGAGCATTAATTAGAAAACCCTCAACAACAACAACAAACTCTCGAGCACTGGCCTCGTCTGAACCCCTTCTGAAATCGAGAGCATTCTAATTTGAAACGTCATTGCAGAAATGTTCTCCAGCTGTGGGAAACATCAGGGAGGGACGATCAGTCTGGTCTGGTCTGCCTGCTGTCTGTCACCCTGTCAAATCCACCCTTGAATTGCCAATTACCCATGAATCATTGAATGAATGGACAGTATAAATGCACTGTTTGACCCCAGCTGACGAAAGAACCGTATCTACAGGCGCACACTGGCACCCATGTGTTCTCTCTGTCTACTAAAAATACCAAGTTACTTTATCAGTCATTTCTAGGCTTTGCATATTTCATATATGCACTTGTTGTACTATAAAGGTAATATAAATAGGGCTGGTTTGACTGTTTCTATTTAAAAGTACGTTGCCAGGCTGAGATCTCGAGCTCTTGGGTTCGAATCCTATGCAGTGCTATAAATGGGGGTATATTTAAATCAGGATAATGCAAAACAGTTAAATAATGCTGAATATTTGGAAGCCTGGCCAGGAACCAAAAATCAAACATAATAATTTGATAATTCGGGTTTATTTAGATTTTACCTACCAATATAAAGATTAGAGGTAGACTCTTACACCTCTGTTAAACAGCTCCATTATAATCACATTATGTAAACTGTTCTCACAGAAGAACCTGCGCTGGTTTATTGTGTGGTGATGAAAGAAAAGTCAACAGGAAGTGGTTGTGGTTCTGTATGAATAGTATTGCACTGCTAAGTTATTTTTATCAGGTTTATTTTTATTGGTTATTTATGAGATGAAAAAGAAATGGCAGCAATCACTCACTCCACCTGTGTGTACGTTTATCTGACTTTTATTCTAGTTACCAGAATAACTTGATGTAAGTAAGAAAGTGTTTAAAATATTGAAACTGTACCTGCTCGAAGAACTCGTCCATGAAGCCTTTTTCCATTCCCACTGCCACCTCCTCCTCCTCCTCCTCAGTGTCCTTCCCCTGAGAGACAAATAACATCCAATTCACGACATTACTTCTATGTTCTTGATTCTACAGGGCACCACTTATCTTCATCTAAACACAGCAAACACTTCAGGAATCCAGCTAGTAAATAAAGTAAATAAATAAATGAATGAAGTGACATTTTTCTGAAGCTTTTCTGGGCGGTGCCAGGACTCAGTGTGACAATGACAAAATGACATTTCTCTAGGCAATGGTAGCTCAGCGATTAATGTACTAGACTAGTAATCAGAAGATTGCTGGTTCAAGCCCCACCACTAATAGGTTGGGCCCTTGAGTATTCTATATGATTCTTACTTGATTGAACTGTCTTTTATTAAATTTTATTTTCTACTTGGTCAGGATCATGGTGGGTCATGTTTCACCGGGACAAGCCACCAATCCATCGCAAAGCTTTGGTCATCCTCCGAAATAGCCAATCATGTCTATATAGACACCTGTCTTGTCAATAGCACTGCTAAGATTCTAGCGGAATAGATTTATTTGGAAATGGTAAAACCTTGCTAGAGTTGGCTGTCCAAACAAATTGGGTTTTTGGGCAACAAGATCATTGGTCGCATTGGTCAAGGAAGTAAGAATGAAGCAAACAGTCCATGTGAGTACGAAGGGCACTGTTGAGTAAAGGGGATATGGTCTGATTGGTACAAGTGGCAGTTATATTCATTAAAAAAGAAATCCACAACACAGTAAAAGTGTGCAAAAGCCAAGGGATCTAAATACTTTCTGAATTAGCCAGTGCACTACATCACTGTTTATTGGAACCTATACACAGCCACTTAGGGTAATTAACTGATCATTAGGCTCATACTAGAATGAACATTTATCTGCGTCTTAATGAAAAAGTAGTTCAGCAGCTCTGAGACCGCACTTAGCCCCAGCGGACATCGACTCCCTCCCTGTTGTTTGCAGCGCTCTAGGGAAGTGTGGTGCGGAGCCAATCTCCAACAGATCGCAACATGATTCATTCGTCTACAAGCCCTCTGGGACCCTCTGGGACCCTCTACAAGCCCACACAGGTCAAACGAAAACCTGCGGTCATGACTGTTTCACTTAGAGCAAATTGAATTAGCTACAATCAACACCCTTCAACCCAGATCAGCTAAATCCATAAAGATAAGGCAACAGGACGAGTGTTCAGGATTAGCCGTGTTCAGCTCAAGCATGAAATGATTTAGAAAGTCACGTCTTCAATTCCTCACACATATAAGATAAACGTGTTTCACCATCCTGTCCCTCTGCACCAGCTCGGCCATCTCGCTTTGCACGTGTAATGTAGTTGCCCAGGGAAACAGGGAATTATTTTTCCCACAGGAGCAACTAGATTTCAGTCTGAGAGGAAAATGTCATTAAGCCTGTAGTGGCCTGTAATGATGGAAAGCGGGCGAGGAGAGAGCGATGCTCCGTCGTTTACCGTTCCTTTCTCTCCCTCTGGATTTTCCATGGAGCGTTTCTCAGACCTGCGCTGAAATGTGTGGCGACACAAATCCAATTACTCTGCACTGACGTCCTTATTGTCTGGCAAAAAAGACCCCAGACTGTGGCATTTGCATCTTCATCAATCACCATCATCCCCTCCACAGTATGACATTTAGCCTCATGCTCAGCTGATGGAGGGAATCAGACACTGACCACAAAAACACTGCACACATTTTCTACATGGAATATGTGAGGCAGCACAGCTCTTATTTAATTTCAAATTCTAAATTTACAAATCAAAATAAGTGTTTATTATGCCAGTGCCAGCGAATAGCTCGCTTGACTTTAGGCAGAGGCACTTGAATAAGCCAGACGTTTTGAATGAGTTACAAGACAAACCAATGCCGACCGACTGTGACAATTCATTTCTATCTGTCTGTCCGTCCGTCCGTCCATCCATCTATCTATCTATCATCCATCCTCAGAACTTTTTTGTCTGACCAACAGACAAAAAAAGCAGCAGCAAGTAAAGTTGGACGCCAGTCACCTAATGGCTCCCATTAGTCTAGGATCACTAAACCAATTCATTTAAGGCTTGAGGAAAGCTCACGCTTATAAATTACAATTTTAGATGCAAATAATGCAGCACCGACTCGAATAAGAAACACATCAGAATCCACCTGCAAAAAAAAATACACTAGAAGGCAAATAATCACAACTACTGAAAGGTGTGTGGTGTGTGGAAGCATGACATGAAACTGTTATTAACTTGTCAGTTGGCACCAGGCTTTACTACAATCATCCTAAATCCTGCATCCGAAATTGCTCTACACAGCTATTCTGGCAAAAAGACGGTCAGACTCTGTGAAACGGCAGTATGGTATTAATATCGTATTTACAAATAACAGCCGTCTGGACTCAAGCTATTTTCTCTAGCTCTGCAATTACAAGGGGTAAAAATATAGTCCATATGACACCTGTACACTATAAGGCCAAATTATTTGGAGCTTTGAATAAATAGATGAATTGTTTACAAATTATTAATATAAAATAAATTATAAGCTTCCATCTTTAAAGCAACAGTTTGAAGAAAGCAGAAATGGACACAATCATGTAGTTGCTGTGCTCCTGAGTATGACAGATTACAGTGAACTGTAGTGGTATGAGGGAGGAGGAGTGAACTGCCCCCCTGGGACTAATTTACATAAATTGCTGCTGTTAAATGACTTCATTCCATTTCTGTCAGACACGTCACTATGTCTCACGGTCCCTCTACACCTCACTTCTGTCCCGTCCAAGAACTAAGGTCATTCAGTGCTTCTGACAGCAGCACACATACACGTACACACATATAAACATAAATCACCCTTGTGGAAAATGTAATTGCCTTAATGACTGCATGCTTGCAGCATGTTTAACAGCACCGACTGCAACTAAATATCTGTTATTTAATATTAGTCTTTCATATCAGTCACTATTTTTTGCACGAAATAAAACAAGAAGCCAGACAGATGCTGGTTTTCAAGCATGAACTGGTTATTTTAGGTAGACGGCAAAACTCATTGTTCCCTCAATAACTTTGAGTTGTCCAGACCAGGTCACAGCAAACCCATATTTTGTGAAATAATCTGTAAACTCTCAGTATGACAAATATCCAATAACAGATGCAATCAGAAAGGGGGCAGTTACTTTTTTACATCACAGATTACTGCTTAATACTTGAATATTCGTGTGCATGTAAGTAAGTGCACTAACCAACTCAAAAAGCCTACACATTACCACCTACTACCCACACACTTACACACAAACACAAAAACACAAACACTCTTGATCACGAGGAGGAACAGACCAAATAGTTTTTGTCCTAAACAGTCAATATCATAAAAAACACACAGCAGCCACGAGGAAAATCAGTCACGATGTCATTTCAAAAATCAATGTGTGTCACAGTGCCAACAGAGCGCCGTTTGGATTTCCAAAGGCCAGAGGGAAACCTGCTTTTGCCCCCTTATCAGTGAGACAGAACTGGACTGATGGTTGATATTTGTTCAGTCAAACAGACAGTCAATGATTTTCAAACGATCTTACAAATCTGTAGACAAAAACAGAGACTGCACTCCGAGCTGTGCAATCATTCTAGCACAGAGGTATCCAAAGCTTTATCTGGTCATCTGAAATAAACCTAGACTGGTCATTCATTGCAGAAACAATATTCAGTTATTATACTTATTTAAAACATGGAAAAACATTTATATTTTTTCATTTTCATTTACCCTTTATTAATATAAGGGTCACAGTGGGCCGTTACCACCTAAACACTAGGCTCAGGGGTGTATTCCTGACAGCCGAAACAGCCTAGCCATTGGGAGGGGCACTTCTCAGTGCTGATCCCAAGCCTGGATAGAAATAAGAGGGTTGTGTCAGGAAGGGCATCCGGCATAAAAACTGTGCCAAATAATGTTTGCATTATGATTGCATTTGATCCTCTTAAATGTGATCCAGACCTTAAACATGCCTGTACACTTAGATGATCTGCTGAGCCAAATTTCAAAGCTATAATAATAAAATGTGACTGCAAATGCAAAACGCTGGCACATATTTATGTCCAGACACAGCAGATGGTCACACCAGATGGATTTAACATTTCCGGTAGGCTACATTTAAAAAAATAAATAAGTAAATAAACCAGTGTACGTCTGTTGTTTGAGCAGGTTTGTCATTTATTTTTACACACCAGTGATAAATGAAAAGGAGTAGGGGAATGTTCTCCAGGGTTTGTCGTCCCCTTAGGTTGGGACAAATTAATACATGGGGCATAATAATAATAAGATGGAGCATGTGTCATTTTTTTTACTGGAGGGTAATGTGGTTTCTGTGTGGAGTTTGTATGTTCTCCCCGTGTCTGCATGGGTTTCCTCCGGGAGCTCCGGTTTCCTCCCACAGTCCAAAGATGTGCACATGAGGTGAATTGGACTGTGTTTGACATTAAATATGTGGCATTAAACTGATGAATCTTGTGTTACGAGTAACCAAAGTGTTTAAAACATGATGTTAAAATCCTAATAAATAAATAATAAATAAATTTGGGAGCTGAAGGTGTCGACTCTTATTAATGAGCCGAGTCATTTGGCACGACTCACTGAACAAAATGCGAAATTAGCCACATTAAGATTGTAGACAAACAGATCACACACGTTGCTTTAAATGGTCTTTTTTTTTGCCATGTGCGCATAGATGTGGTTAAAATCTGGAGAATAGGAGTATAAAACTGTCACATAAATCAGTCACGTTGTCTCATACTGATCTGATTACAAACAGGTTGAATTTTCCAATTAAATCTGATCGCATCAGAACTCGTTATTATCGCCCTATAATTAAGCACCACTTGCGCTCGAACCAGACGCGCAACTACAAACGCGACATAAGACATGAATAAAAGTCGCATTAGATCCTGTTATAAATATTCCAGGTACTTACATGCTTCAGTTCCTGTGTGCGGTCCTTCATATTTCTGAACTACCTCCAGCAGCGTTCCGTGCAGAAGACACGCTCAGCCCAGAACAATCCGAGCGCACCGTGTGTTTCGGGTGGGAGTGGGCTCGGAGCGGGCAGGGACTGGGCTTAAAGTGGGTTCGGAGTGGGCAGGGACTGGGCTTTAAGTGGGTTCGGAGTGGGCAGGGGGCGCGTCAAAGGAGCGTGGGATCTTTTTATTCAGCTCTGGTTCGAGAGGAAGGCGGGACACGGACAAGGTTGTGTCTCAAACCCTGTAATTGAAGTAAACGTGGAGATGTCACAACAGGTGATTCACTGTTAATAGGCCATTACGCGATAATACCCGTGTAATATACAATACGGGCAGCATATGGGCAGTGATAGCTCAGTGGTACTGGACTAGTAATCAGAAGTTTGCAGGTTCAAGCCCCACCACCACCAAGTTACCACTGTTGGACCCCTGAGCAAGGCCCTTAACCCTCAATTGCTCAAATCATGTTCAGTTGTAACTGTAAGTCGCTTTGGATAAAACCGTTAAAACTGCTAAAAGCCGAAAATGTAAATGTATTTATTATTTATTAGGATTTTAACATCATGTTTTCATGACAGGACAGGTAGTTACTGCTTACACAAGATTCATAATTTCAAGTTTAATGTCAAACACAGTCATGGACAATTTTGTATCTCCAATTCACCTCACTTGCATGTTTTTGGAACGTGGGAGGAACCCCACGCAGACATGGGGAGAACATGCAAACTCCACACAGAAAGGACCCACACCGCTCCACCTGCGAATCGAACCCTGGACCTTCTTGCTGTGAGGCGACAGTGCTACCCACCGCGCCACTGTGCCGCCCAAATGCACGATATTCGCTCAGTTATACTCATTTCCACTGACAGCTTTGTATTGGTCTGGATTTCGGTAAATGTGACGCCAATCCACATGCAAAGATGCGCCAACGCATCAATAATAACACAATGGGGAGAAACTCAGAGCACATGGTGGACTGGCTGAGGTGTGACGGAGTGTATCTGAAAAGCCCAGTGATGGATTGGCTCCGTTTTACTTTATGGTCCATTGTTTTCCTTTGAGGGTGGACTCATTGCAACCCTTGTCAAGATGAATTGGATGATGAAAATGTGTTTAAAATGAATGAAAAATGTGCATTAAATGCAGACCAATAATCCAAACATGTCCAATACCCCTCACTGCATCGTCAACCATTTGATCAGTTGACCAACTAAGACTCAATCCTGAACCTAAGTGTGCTTTTCTCTTCCAATTTGGTCATTTTAAGTCCCTATTCCCCTATACATGTGAAGTAGCTGGATGCTTCTTTACACCAGACAGAAGTTGAGTCAGCACCCTGACCAGACAGCGGGAGTTGCAGTAGAAGCAGTAATGAGGGGAAACCCTTTTTGACCTTCTGTTCCTCAGACACAGCCTATTACAGCCAGACCAGCAGCACACGGTCATAATTATCCAACTCTTCATTTTCAGTAAATAATAATTAGCTTGGAAACACCAAACAAAACAGAAAAGCAGCATGAGATTTTAATTTCACGACAAGGATTTTATGCTTTTAACGTTACAATAAAACATCCTGAAATTGTTTACAGGGTAAATAAAACCAGTCAGATGATTCATTTATCCCGACTAGTTTTGCCACATTTATTTATAAAGCTGTATGAAGTCTTTTATATGAGCCAGAGAACCAGAGCAGATCCACACGGCTAAAATCAAGTCCATCTGAACACACAGGTCTGATCCAGATGTAGCCCAAAACCACAGGGGGCTTTTAGAATCGAGGTCTTCTGTGGCGTCCGGTGTATTTCGTGTCCGCCCTTACCTCCCTGAAAAAGAACAGTGTGTGTCAACAGCCACAATGAAGCACTTTCCAAATCTACTCTGTATTCTCAGATGTATGTGGACACCCTGCTTAATTATTCATTTGTTTCAGCCACACCTACTGGTTGGGTGCATCTAAGTTCGTGGGAACAGGTTGAGGAATACTCTTTCCTGGTTCAGCCCATGTGCACAAAGCATGGTCCATAAGAACATGGTTTAATATGTTGTTTAGCTTGGAGGAACTCTAGAGGCCAACAATGCATTTTTTAAAATAAAGTTATCTTATTTAAGTGATGTGGATATTTTGCATATGCTTATTATACTGTATAATAATAACTACATTAATACTGTCAGGAAAAGCACTAAGATGTTGGCTGCATCTTTATTAATAATGATCATGTTAGGCAGCGCTTGTAATGAACTGCATCTGTTCACAATGTTCGTGCTACTCTTACTGTTCAATATTACACAAATAAGCCACATTTTACCATTAAAGCTTGTTGATTTTTTCATTTATAAGGGGTTAATATCATTAAAACCTGGAATACGTACTTGCCCTGGCGTCGTCTCCTCTCCTTTTTCTCCTTGATCCAGTCCTTGCTTTTCTTCGCTGACTTGCCCTTCATGTTTTTGAAGCGAGACCTATGATGAAAGACACGATCAAATTGCTCAAATAATTTATTTATTTACTTTTTTAATGCCATTTTTTCTCTTATGACTTACATCCAGGGCAGAAAAGCTTTGAGCGCGAGTTCTTTGTGTTTGTCAGGTTGCCTCCGACTTCACATGTAATTAATTTGTTTAGTCATTTAACCTCATCAAAACAACTTTACTGTTAGATGTATTCATGTCAGAGGGAGGAAAATCAGCCAGGGCGTGTCTACAGCCCGACTGAACTACTGCCCTCTGTCTCTGTCGGTCCACGTCCACTCAGAAAAGGCAAGACTTTAAACCTGCACTGAGTCGAGGACAAGACCCATCATCACAGCAATAAAGCTGAACGTCTTTCACAGGTTCTACTAATCGGAGCTCTTTACATGCTGTTAAATGAAACACACAGTGAACAGAAATGGAATGTGAAACACTGTACCTCTGTCCTGTGAACTGGGCCTGATTTGAAACATCTTTGTCCACAGTCTCAGACCCCAAACCCTTAAACACAGCAAACAAATTATAAGTTTGACTTTAACTGTTAACTGAAAAACAACCCATTAATTATTAAGGGAGCCAAAAAAAATGGACACACACTTAAATGAGTAATCCCACCATGTTCCCCTGATTTAACACCCCTGGACTTCTACCTATGGGGACCCTAAACGATGTGGTGTGTTATTACATTCATCCCTCTATGTTTGTATAAATGTATCCATTTGTTAAAGTGAGTATATTTTGCCCCCCACTGAATATTATCAGATCATCATATGTGGAATTTCCTATAATATCAACTTCAGTTTGACTCCCCGTGAGCCCAGGCTTGTGTGCAAATGGAGTCAGTATTCAGCACTAGTCACAGTCAACCTTGCTTAAATGTGTGATACACAATTCTGTTTTTAATTTATATTGAGAGGAAATTAATTGAAATGACCTTTTTAAACAGACAGCATGAATCAAACGACGACCCCGGTATCAGTTTTAGTTCATCGTTACTATCTCTATTATACAGAATGTGAAATGAATGACATACCTTGGGCAGGACACCGGACACGCCGGCAAACAGGCAGAGGAAGAATCTTTAAAAACAGTCACTCAGATAAGTAAGCATGACTTATGTTAGAATGGTTTTAATAAAGGCAAATGTATATATTACAATGCTTTTGTACTTCTTTATTTGCACTTCTTTATTAAGAGTTGCATGAGATTACAAAAATAATAATAAACTTTATTAAAAGCTGGTGACTTCTCTGTGCCCGTATAAATAAGGCTAGGTTGACTGAACATATTTAAAAGTACACAAGGCAGTGGTCTATTGACAAAGTCAGGAAGAATCCAAATTGTCTGCTTATACTTAAACATGAGTGACTCTGTCCACAGTTAAGCAAGCTTTATATCAACCTAAGATAAAAGGCTGTCATGCCAGAAATAAAAGCTTAACAGTGGACAGTGTCAATCATGTTCATATCAGACCTGGTGGTGGGTTTCAGATTACACCTGACTATGAAGAGGAGCAGGTTTTCAATTCCAACCTTGGTAAGAGTCATGTCATCTGTAATGAAAAACAGTCAAACTAGCCCTAATTACATCCCTTAAATGATGTATATGTTTCTCACCCAACAGATAAAAAATATTTCTTTTTTACATTTTAAAACCACCATAAACCATGTGTATGTGACTTGAACTGTAAAATGAACAGCACATACTTTTTGGCTTTGCTGCTGTTGGGGTAGTCGACCACCATGCCTCCTGTGAACCCTGCTCTCATGGCCTGAGTTGTGATCAGCTCCAGCTAAAAGAGAGAACAAGCTTAAGATCTGCCTGCACGGTACTCGGAACAGAATGTGTTAGTGTTTACCTGCATTAGATTACCTGTTCTGAATTTTCAGGATAAACCTGGAAAACCGCACGGGCACCTCTTACCTAAAATAATCCAATAACAAAGCAAAATGTACTAAGCAATCCAGCAAAAATAATAAATAATGTTAGTTATGATGTTAGTTAGAAGAGATTTTACCAGTGAGGAGTACAGTGTGCTGAAGAAGCTGTGGAGTCTCTTTGGTGGACTGTGTGTCTTTTTATCTGCATTACAGAGCCACTGCAAGGCTGAGATACTGAGAACATGAGACATTGATCATTTTTATTTCATTATTAAACAACAGCTTGTGAATTTAAAATACATATGCATTTTACACCAGGGTCTATTTCTAGGGTCTGTTTTTTTTTTACCTGATACAGCCATCGAAAGTGCCAGGTCGGAAAGGCATTCCTTGTCCCATGTCTCCTAGTACAAGATCTCCTTCAACTTCTCTGTCTATAGCAACATCTGACAAACAAATGAAAAATAATGGTTAAAAAAAAAAAAAAAAAAAAAAAAAGTGTACAATTATAGCTTGCTCAATACTGGCATACTTACCTAACATGGCAGTGCTGATGTCCACACCGACCCAGTAATGTCCTTCTTCTGATAAATAATCACCACTGAGCCCAGAGCCACAGCTGAGGAGATACAGGATACAGTAAAAATCACCTCAGTTATTAAACACACAATCATTTCCACAACAGTTGCTAACAGATGTAATAAATCAATTATATAAAGGTAACAATATGCTTCCAACAGTTTAGGGAACCCTTCCCTGTCCCAGAATGACTGTGCCCCTGTGCAGAAAGCAAACTCTATAAATACATGAAGAAAATCTTGATCTAAAGAAACTCCGGTGTCCTGCAGGTACATACCCGACATCCAGCAAATAGCACGGCTGATCTTCAGGTAGGCTCAGCAGCTCCAGCGCTCTTTCTGACATCTGAGTCTGGATCTCGATCATGCGAGAGCTTTACAGGACAAAAACCGTGTTAAACCACCACATGCGTAGCAACAAGTACAGTAAATAATTTATTTTCATTTATATTTATTCTAAATCATCATTCCACAACATCAGGGATCTGTATTGAGTACGGAGAGTCACACACTGATCTCCATTATTCCCCATCTCTGTGCAAGCGCCAGCAACCCCGTATCCGTTCTGTCCTCCTATCCGGCAGATGTTAGCCAATCATGTCTGCATGTAGGCGCCCAGCCAGACGATAGCAGAGCTGAGATATGACCTTTTAACTGGCATTTTAAATTCATTTTTTTGCATTCTTTTACATGTGATTAAACACTTACTTTTGAGAGTATTTCTTTGCTTCTTTCTCATTGTAGAACTGTAAATACAGAGATAAAACAAACACAAAGAGGAAAATTCTTAATGAATGAATAATTGCAGTTTGCTGGGTGATTTAAGTTACAAAAAAGCTTTTACAAGAAACTGGCTCCAGAGCGCTCCACCAATGCATGAAGTTGTTTAGAATTATGCCATTAACAGTGTGTTAACCGTGAGTTTTTACAGCTTTACACACACAAAAATTGTACTGTAATGCATTTGCATTGTATTATTTACTAATATCTACCATAATAACTTATATCAGCAAAGGCACTAAGCAAAACAAACTCACAACACACAATCATAATATTTAATGTGGTCTAACCGTACATCCTCTTTTCATTTGACATTTGGATTATTATATGGCCATGAAATTAAATAATTTTATAAATTAAATAAAAGGTTATGCCTTAATATTTATAAAGGACAAAGTACAAATGTAAAGTTCTAAGTCTTGGGTTGACAGACAGATTATTTATTTACATTTTCAGCAGTTAGCAGGACTCTTTTATTTTTATTTAAAGCGATTTACAGTACTGTGACAATATATGGTCTAAGCAATTATGGGTTAAGGGCCTTGCTCAAGGGCCCAACAGTGGCAACCTGGCAGTGGTGGGGATTGAACCAGCAACCTTTTGATTACTAGTCCAGTACCTTAACCGTTAGGCTACAACTGCCTATAACATTTATAACATTTAAATAACATGGTTGCATGATTACCCAAACCCAAAAACCCCATAATATGGTCACCCTATAACCTCCACCCTTCCATCCTGACTGTATGAACTCCTGAGACTGCTGAAGATCCCAACAGATCTGCCCACAAAACACCCAGGATTTACTCACCACCTCTGGAGGTGCCATGTGCTCCGGTCTGCGACAGCTAGAGGACATGTTTACTCTGATTAAGTTCCACTAAACCAGATCAGTAAAGCTCCCAAATGATCTGTTAGGATCACTAATAATCTGTCGGCTGATTTAATAGAATCAACAAGCACAAAACAACACACTGTGCACCCACGTGGCCTGCGCGATGACGTCAGATCCACGCGACATGAGTACTTCTTAAAGAGGAATGCTGTGGTTTAATAATGTGATCATAAAAAATCGTGTTCATTTAATTTAACGTGTTTCGTGTCATTAAACGGTCTGTTATAAAATCAGAATCTATTACAATGAGGTGTTTTGTGTGGATGGCAGAATTAAAAACGTGCAATTCCACCATCCCACCAACAGATGTCACCATTATCATTCATATTCGCTATTTGGTCACTAAACTGGTACCATACTGGTAAATTCCATACTGAACTAAATAGGCTTTTGTAGTATTCATTGCATACTACCCACGAATATAGTACATACTACTCAAGTAAATAAGGCAGAGTACTTAAGTATATACTGTATACTGATCAAGTATATAGTACAAACTGCATAATACTCAAGCATTTTCTACCCAAATATATAGTACATACTACTAAAGTATATACTGCATACACCCATGACTATTCTGTATATTTATTATTCTATATTCTGGTGTTTATTGGAGGTTAATACATACCTGATGGTTTACTGGTAAATACTTCTTCACACTGTCTGCATATTTACATAAATAGATCAGTAAAGTTCATTCATTCATAATCAGGCTTCACTTTCCATTACAGTAAAAATCCTTCATTTTTAATCCTTGATTCTATTTTTTTTCATGACTGTAGGCAGATTTAAGGGCACTTCAAAGTGGCCAACAACATATAACTGCAGAAATAATTGAATCCTAATTAAGGAACATCTTCACTTCATATTGCCCTTCTGAAGTCTTTTTTAAAGAAAAAAAAAAAACATAGTCTGTGTGGATGCCAGGCCAATCAATAGCACAGCTTTTGAGTTTCAAACCTGGATGTGTGGTAATCTTATTAAACCTTTATAGAAAGTTATGGAGTGCAGACAGTAAATAAGATCTACACTTTCTTTATTCACTCTCAAAGGGAGCTCCAACACCCCACCACCAATCGTTCAAGAAATTCAAGAATCATTCAAGAGACCCTCCTCAATACTAGCACCTTCAGATTAATTTATTGTTCTCATCACAAACTGATGGGTTACTGTCAGAAATCAAATGTGGCCAATAAAATGTAGACACATCTAATAATCACACCAATTCCTAACAGGTGTATAAAATCAGTTACTTAAAACTAATGATATGCAACAGCTGGGTGAAGTCTTTCTGTTTTAAGTATGATTGTCCTCCTCTGCGAGCTTGTGTGGGCTGACCAACACCACTGAACACCTTGATGATGAGTTGAAAAATCCTCATGAATTTCCAAACATTCCAATTTCATGTGAAAAGCCCTGTCAGAAGAGTAAAGCCTGTTATAGCTGCACATGGTTTTGGAATATTTCTGGCCATACAGAGTACCTCTAAAGTGCACTTAGGTAGTAAGTGTACCTGCTATGAGCAATCAAAGTTCATAAAATGGAAACAATGACAGGTAGCTTAGCTTCAAGCTCCACATCTACCAGGTTGCCACTATCGGGCCCTTGAGTAAGGCCCTTAAACCTCAATTGCTTGGACTGTATATGGTCACATTTGTAAGTCCGCTACATGCTGTAGTACGTTTATTAGGTGTAATTAATAAGTTAGGAGTTTAGTGTAATCTCAGGATTTTAGGCTGAACAGAATGGCGATCCCTAGAGCAAGCATAGCAGTGATCGTTATCTCCGTCAGCTTCTCCATCTTCCACTTCTGGAAATTCTCCTGCTGGCTCTGCCTGCGTAACTCTCTCCACCGGCGCATAACCTTCTCCCTCTCCAGCTGCTCACCATAGTGTGCGCGGTAAAATGCATCAAAGTCAAACATCGTCTTTCCACTTCCTGTCGTCGAGTTCGTGCCCGAGAATCTCTGCTTGTGCTTTTCGGAGCTGGCCGTGGTTCGAGGAGGTGCTTTGTCTTTGCGGGTCGAGGGTCTACCGGCGCTCTGAAGGTCAGACAGGCTCAGTATACCCCGATCGTACTTTCTCCTCAGGCTTACACTGCCCAGAACTGTGTAGGCTTCACTGATCTCTGTAAATCGGCGCACGGCCTCGTCGCTGCCTGCGTTCTTGTCGGGATGGTACCGAAAGCTCTGCCGATAATACGCAGTCTTGATCTGGGCTTGAGTGGCGTTTGGGGAAACCTGCAGAATGAAACATAGGATCTGTTTAAAGCCCTCTGGTTGTGTGTTAAGCTTTTTTATGTCTTTTGAACATCTCTGTGTCACTTTCTACTAGTTTTTAAGCTCGAGTGATGGTACTGATTTATTTAAACACCATCTTTAGAACTCCTTTGAGTCATTTAAAATCGACAGATATGTTGTTGGTGGAAGGAAATCACTAAAAGAAGGGCAAGCCCCAAATACATACACACACTCACACCAATACACTATGAAGCACCCCAAGGAATCCCATGTGGACAGGGGAGAACACATTCAAACTCATTACAAACAGTAACAAGAAGCAAGGGCTTAAATTTAAGGCATTCAGCAGATGCTTTATTTAAATCGACTTAGTTATGAATACATGGCAAGCAACTGGCAGCTAAGAATCTTACTCAGGGGCCCAATAGTGGCATCGTGACAGCGGTGGTACTTAAAGCAGGGAATTTTTTTAATTATTTAAAATCAAAACGACAATCTGAGTCATTCTGCAACTTCTGAATGTTTTTAGGAGGTGGGAAGAAACCGGAGGATCCAGATGAAAGACATGGAGAGAACATGTCAAACTCCATACAGAAAGGGGGGTCCAGGTTCCATGCTGTTTCGTGGCACACACTCTACCAGCTCTCTGAACTCTTTTGAAAATGGTCAGTAAATAATGAACACATTAGGATGTTTTTATACCTGTAGAATATCATAATATGCGGTTCTGGTCCGGTACAGCGGGGTGTCCGGTTTACCGTTCGTGCTGTAGCTGTGAGACCGGCTTGTGAACACGGTGTGAGCAGAACTCTGCGGTTCCTCTCTCGGTGACTGTAATGTACTGAAAGTCCTGCACAGTCCGGGGTGATGGGAGCATACAGGAGCATTTCTGCTGGTACCGATGAACCGAACAGAACCGAACCGATTCAAATGAGTCGAATCCTGAGCGAACGTATAGAAGACTGGGGATTGTTTTGATTCGTTCTGTTTACTGTCACTGCGGTGCTTCACCGGCTCCTCTAAACAACGTTTCCTAACTATTTCTTCATCGTCTTTAAATACACTCTTGTTATTTAATGTCGGAGTGAACCGCACACACAGATTCTCTGTTACATTTAAAACATAATAGCTTTTAAAAACAAAAACACCGGCTCTTAAATCACGACCGACCTCCGCCATTGCAGCTCGGGCGAGAAGGTGAAACATCCGCCCATGAGGCTATAAACCAATCGCTGCTAGTTCTGATCGGATCTGGTCATAGTTCTGTCAACCAGGGATATTTAATAAAGTTATAGTTGCTTTTCCCTTCATAAAATAAAAGCAATTTGATAAATATGTAAAAAGCTATTGAAGTTATTAATATGCTGAATACTTTAAATGCTAAATCTATTTTTTATTATGTAATAAAGGGTAAAAGTGTCAGTATAAGAGTTGTAGTGTGTAATGTGGGTTACACTTGATAAAATACAACTTGTTTTGGAGCAATTAAGATGAAAATTTTGCCTAATATGTGTCCAAACAATATCACACATACTCCTTTACATTTTTGTTTAAACAAAAAACGTTAAAAGAATGTTCATATAACGTTACACATTGAATTGAATATTTATCAATGTCATGTAACTTTTACAGAACGTTCTATTAACGTTATGGTGAGAACGTTTGCTCATAACATTAGGAGAACGTTTACATAACGTTAGTGAAAGTTGAGGGAACGTTCCCAGTTAGCTGGGTAATAACAGATCTGTGGTAATTAATAGTAGGTAACATGACTCCAGATGTGTTACATTTTTTTAATCACTTTTTTATAAAAATGAACTTTGTGTAGCGTTAAACACAAAAATTTAATTTCACTCTGTTCTTAATTTGACTTACAAGTAGTAGAAATGTTCAGGCCACCAAATTAGTAATTAGACTAGATTAGTAAAAAGACTGACATTGTTACAACCCCTAAAAATATTTATTTATTTTAACTTTTTTATTTTATTTACTTTAACTACATCAGTACAACTAATTATTTAGAGTAATATGTTAGTGCGTGAGTATTTTTACATATCACCCTTCTCCAATTATCTAAGACTTGTGGGAACCAGGGACGTTATCTCTTCTAAGCTAATGGTCCAGGATATCTGGAATGTTTTATTCAACGCTTCACAAACACATATTAGCCAGGGAGGTTTAAACTTCTTAAAATCTCTTTTTAAAATAGGTTGAAACAAGGGGCATCAGCAGGAAATAGCTTAAGGGAGGTTAACCACTGGCAGATGTCTCACCACGACAGCTTCCTCTCTGGAATGGCAATTCTTGATATCAAAATTCCCAGGGCTGGCTCAGCCCACTCTCCATGGCATTAAGAAAAGAGAAACCAGAATGAAAGTATACAGTTAAAGGTTGGTAGATATGAGCCCAATCATTTTTGTTTTTGTACGTGAGTGTAGTTTTTTAATCTCTTTCAAGACAACTACTTCTCTGTACTGGCAGCTAAAGGCCACGTGGACATACGTAAAAAAAAAAGATCTTTCAAGTTTCTGAAGGGGCCTTTAATTTAAAAAGAAGTTTAAAAAGGACCAAAAAAAAAAAAAAAGACCTACAACATAACAAGAACTGCTTTTATACTTTACAATGACCAAAGGTCAGGTTAATGGCTAAAATCAAAACTGTGTTTCATATTCTATTCTGTCCATAATCTAAGTTTTCTTGAATATATAATTATAATTTAGGCTTTAAAAAAACAAGCAGACATAGGATACATTTCTGCAAAAAACTTTTATTGTTTTGTTCACATCTCCTTAAATAAAAATTTCAATACTTCCTTTAGGCCAAAGGCCTTGTGTATTTGACAAAAGGAAAACAATGGGTTGAAACAGCACTTCAGAATCCCTAAAGCCAGTAGAAAGGACTCCAACCAACAATTCTAGGGTTAAAAAAATAAGGACCAACTGAAAGATTAATTTGCTTACATTATTTCTTTAAATGTTCTATAGGGAAACTGCATTGCTGAATGTATTGTTTAACAACAATACTCTTTATTGGCCATTAAACAGAACAACAATAAACTGACTCAACTGACTTCATGTGGATTAGTCTGAATATCCAGAATCTGAACTGGATTTAGAGCCGATGTTCATTTTCTCACTCTGTAGCTTTTAGTGTCACACAGTAACAGCTGCAAGAACAAACATATGAACGAACATTTGAAAAAAACCGAGAGTGATCAAAGGCAGCTTTAAGTATTTACCATAAATACAACATGATATTTTGAAAATGGAGTAAAAGAGCAGCTAGTAACTTTTTTCTCCTGTTTGTATTGCATGGTCTGTGCTGAAATGTTTGCCACGATTTGCAAGCATTACTATCCGCTAACATTTGTGCCTCGCTTTGTTTTACATTAGGCTGCAGCCCATATACATCATATACATTACACCAGACTTAAACCTGGCACAGTTTAAAAGCACTAAAGATATTTGAACATAAACGTTAGTGGAATTGACCTTTTTACCTACCTGTTTTAACATGGGAAGCTGGGAATGAAGAACAGTTTAGAATAATAAGATTTTTTTAAGATGACATTCTTGTGTGATGTGATGGTTACCACACTACTGGGGTTCAAATTCTGGGCTGAGCTCACAAATGTAGAAGGTCCCAAGACTTTTTAGGATTTAGGATCTTGCCATAAAATCACTCAAGTGTGCTGCATGAACAAAGCCTGTCTATCATTACCACATTACCATGAATGTATGCTTTCACAGTCCATTATATTAACTATCAACTACTAACTTTTAGTTCAGTCTGAATTCACATCTTGAGAGTGTAAGGAACATGTTAAATGTAGTAAAAGATAAATACTTACGAAAGAGCATAAATTACTCAGGTGCTGTAGATAATCTCTGTACAAAGAGTAAAAGTAAATAACAGCAATACAGTCAGAGTAAATAGATGCAAAAGAAATTTGCAGCTACATTGATAAAAATATGACTGCTAGAAATAGAATCAGAGCTAAGCGCTGTACCATCACCCATGAGAAACTATGGGGAAAGGAACACCAGCACGTGATTAACAACTCAGAGAAAATTGAATTAAATGATAGGCCTATGAAACATAAATCTGTTTGAAGATTTTTGTTGCTCACTAAAGACATGGTTTTGTCTGGCCCTGTGAAACTAAACCTTATGCAGCAACTAAAATCTGCTTAGAAATGTAAGATTTGAGGCTCCTTCTCTGTGTGCTTGACAAGAACAAAAAACTAAATGAAAGGAGGTAGTTAGTGTTTAAAGGGTGCTTCAGGTTTCCAGCTCAATTTTTCTGGTTGAGTATTATGGTACTTTTTGATGCTTCGATGTTTCTCTGTTCCTGTAGATCATTTATGCCAACAGTCATGTCATCTGAAAACATATGTCAACATAAACACAATATGTATTGAAGGGTACTTCAGGTCTTCTAATGGTAGCTGGGTGTTTTAAAAGCCTATCTAGAGCCTGATCCATTTCCTAAGAAGCATCCATCAAAATCCATATATGTGTGTATGAAAACTGTCCATGTCCTGTCTCATCACTACTGTTCGTTCATCCTGACTGGATATCAGTAAAACGAGTACTGATTCTCCACAGCTCTGGTCCTCCTTGTGGCCTCGGTATCAGTGTACTCCTCTGAAGCACCAGCAGGGGGATCCAGCAGCCTTTCCGAGCTGCTGCTCCTCACTAGGCCTCCCTGGGCTGTGGGAGAGGAGGAGGAGCTGGAGGACGGAGGTGCGTCTGGCGCGGGGGTCGCTGGAGACTGAGAGGCCCCGGGGAGATGGAGGCTGGGCTGGCCTGTCTCGCTCCGGCAGCTGGGCTCCCGTGGAGGAACGGGGAGGTTGGGAACATCTGCAGTAATAATGAAAATATAGAGACAAGCAAAGGGTTAATAGATACACTGGTGAAGAAAAAGTATTTGCCCCCTCTCCTGACTGCCTTCATAAAAATCTGTCACACTGACTGTAGAGTGGCTTTAGAGTGACTGTGAAACCAAAAACGAGCCATATGGATGAAGACACATCACTGCTGTTTGCGTTTGGAAAATTGAGTTAACACAACCTCAGCCCTTTTAATCAGCTTAGCATATTAATGGAGCTTTTAGAAGCAGCATCAGCGAACCGCTCTGAATGTTAGTGTGTAAGATGGAGTATGCTGAGGCCCGTGGGAAAACAGAGGGGGTCTGTGTTGCATCTGAGCCCAATGGAGTGCATTCATCTGCTTTGGCCAGCCTGGCACAGAGAAGTAAGAACGTCCTTCATGTGTGAAGGAAGCATGTGCTAGCCAACCGTACTGAAATAAAATACAAATAAAAACCCTGTAGTAAAGGTGATGTGTCTATATGTACACTCTAAACAATTGCTAACAGGTGTAATAAATCTTTCATATAAAGGAAATTACATGCGTCTAACTTTTAGGGAAGGCCCTTTCCTTTTCCTGTTTCCTGTGCCCCTGTTAAGTCTAGGTAGAGATTAAAAAGTGGCCTGCACAGATCACAAACACACTGAACAGCTTTGGAATGAACTAGAACATCAACTGAGGCTTTCCTGACCAAAATCAGTGATCAGCCATATGGCTGAATGGACACAAATTCCCACAGACATACTTTAAAGTCTTGTGGGACGCCTTCTCAGCAGAGCGGCTGTTGTTCTAGCTGAATAGACCACGCAGAGGTCACTCTGTTTTAACAGCATTTGTTTTTGAAACGGGACATCCAACAAGCTCATGGTCAGGTGTCCAAATACTTCTTCATATTACCTGCGGGACTGCGCTGCACTTGTACGTATGAGCGCAGCGTGATATCAGAGGAGCCGCCGGACTCCAGCGGGATGGGATGGGTGTGAAAATGCCTGAGCATGTCGCAGACCGTCTGGAACCACAGGTGATGCACGTGGCACTGACCGTTTTCATTCACCGACAACCTCAGATGCTGCAGAAAACAAAAACACACAGGATTAAACTGCAGCGCTGCAAATTGCTTTAGCTCCTGTGGTCACATCACATTTGATCATATTAAAGAAGTATGCACTGGAGTGTTGGGTAATAACACAAAGCTACCACATGATGTTTCATCTGAGAACTCGTGAGGAACTGGTGAGGAGATTCCTGCTGACGCTCAGATTCCAAAACAGGATTTTGTTGATTGTTTTACTTTCAGTTAGCAGAGCAAAAACGGAACGAGGCAGAAAATGAACAAACGCTGGTCAAAGAATTAAAGATACAGTATTTTACATCATTGTTCCTTTTTAATGGTTTGATAAGAAGTTTAATAATGAATTAGGAGATCAGGTAAATAAATTGCCGTCTTAGGCTGTAGCTTATGTGTTCTTTACATTTTTCCATCCAATTGACCTTTCAACACAATACTATCTGACATTTTTATCTGACATCCTTTTCAACTATACATGTTTCCTTTGATGAAATTATTGCCCAGCTCTACCAATCAACTTTAATGCTGTAAACTGGAAACCTCTAGGAGCAACAACGGCCATAGAATCATACAAGCTTAAATAGCGGATTGCTGTAATGAGTACTGAAATGTTGCAACACTTATTACAGTAGCACCTCGTTTTCCCCTGGATTTGATATAGCATTCATAGGTTTTAACTGCACACAATATTGTTCTGAGTAGCATGTTAAAAATCCTTTGGCTCAGTCCTGTATGAATGGAATTTCTTCCAAAAATACAAAAGAACTATGGACAATGAACCTGGAACTGGACTATTTTTGGGTGAGGAAAAACTGAAAGCAGAACCTATGATTGGGAAACAACGTCCTTCTGAAACATATCTCTCTGAAGTTGTTTGGTCCCGACTGGTAAAAAATTAAGTTTCATTCTGTATCAGAACTTCGGTACTCTGCGTCACTCACAGTTACCGTTAATCATGGTCTGGACTTCCAGTTTCACTAACTGCTGTAGAACTGCTGCATAGTGCAAATGTAATTCGAGAACATCCAACTGTCAAGAGCAGAAGTTGTCACCAGTGTGACCAGTGTGTATTAGGAAGTAATAAGAGAGCCTTAAATCCTAATGACCTTTCAGTTCACATCCAGCAGTCCAGGTCACAGGAGCTCTTTAGATCTTGGTGTTGTAGCAGCAATGCTTGAAATGTGAAATATGGTGGAGTATTTAGCAGATCCACACACACACACACACACACACACACACACACACACACACACACACACACACACACACACACACACACACACCTCTGGTCTTTAGGACTGATAATGCAGTATATCACTGCTGGACATAGGGGCAGAGTGGGAACATTCCGCCTCCACACCCGGAGAGATCAGTTAACATATAGAATGAGACAGAGAAAGCCAGAGAGAGAGAGAGAGAGAGAGAGAGAGAAGGGTCTCAGATGGATAGAAAGAGCAGCACTATGAAAAAGCTTCACATTTCCAGCACGGACACTGGAGAAAGATGGAATCTTGGATGGCAGGATGTGAAAAGATCAAATTTCGTCCAGATCGCAGTGGCTCAGAGCCACCGGTAGGGATAAATGCTAACACGGAAGGCAGCAGGATATTCCAGACTAACCCGATATCCCCTCTGACGTTTTATTACAGTTTAAGACGGTATACACTTACCAATTCAGCCTAAAAATTCATTCTGCAAGCACCGTAAAGTGAAAACTTGCTGCTCAAGATTTTGGATCACAGTTAGCAACAAGGATTCACTGGCATCCTTGATGCTGCTGTAAATTATTACCTAAATTATACGTAAATTTCATCCTTGAGGTCAGGACCCATCCTGGGGTCATCTGAGATGCAGATGGTGTTGCCAGGGACATTTACAAAACCATTAATTAAAGTTCTAGGCAGATTATTATTCCATAAACTCTTTGTGTATATCAGTCAATGTATTATTAATAATTTATATATTTTTTAATTTAGCATTTGGGCGTTCAGGTGGCACAGAGGCTTGGCTTTGATGATTGGCTTTGTTGTTATACCCAGAGGTTCATTTTTACCTTGGCTTTGCCCTGGAAGTTGAAGGTGAGGACGTATTCTCCCGGCCGTGTCTCACTCTGCCGTATCACGAACAGGCCGTGGCTATGGGCACCGCCAGCCAGTACCAGCTGAGCTGCCCGTACACGTGATAATGTCCCATGGAACCACGGGTAACCGACTAAGGTAGCGGCACCCTCGGCTTCTGCTGGGGGATCACCAGGACCTGCGGTACACAGAGAGGGTTTGTGTTTTACCAATATTCTTCCTATATTCTGCATTACCTCTGATTTCTTTTCAGACACTTGGTTTTAACTTGTGAACCTATAGAAAACTATTCTGTACAAACTGCTTCTGTGTACCTGATGATGGAGCCTCTGTAGACTGCAGGAAGCGCTCTAAGGGCACGTGAGAGGGGTGTTGTGTGGGCGGCGGTTCCCTGCAGCGGACAGTGGGGGCGCTGTAAGGATCACCAGCAGAAGCACATGACCTCTCAGGAGCCCGGTGTACACCTGAGAGAAACGTGAACACACAGACGGTGATAAACTGAGGCATGAAACTGGTCTGGGATCATCGAGTTGCCATTAATCACCTGTTGACATGCGCAGTACTCGTGCAGCGATATTCATTGATTTCAGCTCCGTGTTCGGGCTGATCGTTCCTAATGAGCTGCCCTCTGAACTCAGGTGAACTTTTGTGCTATCGGATGTTGGCGAGTCTACCCGACAGAGCTCGAATGTCAGGAATTGTTTTGCAAGTGATGAGTTTATATGCTTGGTTCGTCCAAGCTGTTTCTTAACACGTTACCATTATAGTATAGTTTCAACCCTGCTTCATGGCATTCTGGGCTTTTTTAAAAGTGTTTTGGATTGCTTCCTCTGTTTCATCATCCTAGTTTGAATATTTACAATTTTCTAAGCAATTTGGCTGCACACAAACATACAGAAAGCACTGTTTTTTTTGCTGCACGTTTCAATGCTTCTATCAGACTGGAGTCAGCGTCTCAGCATCAAGTGAGCTACAACCATTCCAGCCTTTAGTCTAAATAGAAGTGCGTGACAAAAAGAAGTGATAACGTCAGGAGATAATGAAGATTCTAATACATAAAAAATCTGAAAATCCACCTTCAGATAGAAGCTCACAGCTGCAGGAGGTCACCAGGGAGAATTCTTTGGAAGGATGACCGTGTGGACATGATGCAAGCTCAATGTCATCGCCGCTGTCCCTGCAACACACAACACGCCGTTCTGAGTGGAGCTTACAGCAAGTATTTCATGGATTTGCATAAATTACAATTCCAAGCTGAATTTCTCACCCCAAACCCTCTTTGACTGTACACCTGTGTCATGTTTTAAGTCTCTTTTGAAGACATTTCTTTTCCAGCAGGATTTCTGTCTTTCTTCTGTCTTATAGTTGTTTATTACTTACTGCACTGCAGTAGTAAAGTGACACTGAGTTTGTGAAAGGTGTTATATACTGTAAATACAACTTCTAAGATACTAATACACACTTGCAGCTACATATAAAACCCCTAATTTACATCACAGATGATGTAGACAAAAAACAGATTAAAGAAGACGTAATGCTGAAGCTGGAACCCGTGATGATGGACATCCAGGTTGAAAAGTCTGGAGACTTCTAATAAGGTACTAATGAGTGATTTATTCTACAATAAATGGACAACTAATAACCATATAGTATAGTGGCTGATCTAATCTGGTACACCGAAATAGTTTAATTCATTAGATTAAGAATTGTTGCAAAATGAGACAGCAAATAAAAAGGGTTTCATAACTTTTATTCTCACAGTGTGATGGCTGCCATGAGGCTAGTCCAAAATCTACCAACAGAATGACAGCATAGGCAGATGAGAAACTTTAACTATGAACTTCCCTGTTTACAGTTTAAATCATGTATATTCAGTCACAACATTATGCCGAGGGCTTGTGTTTGTTGTTGTAATTGATAACACGGCGGTTCCAGTTCCTGGAAACAGACCTTAGCTTTACTTCATCCATCCCTCACAACATGCCTCGAATAGACAAGTTCTGTTCTAAAAGCAGCCAAAAGCAATTCCTTCCCGACCTATGTTTGTGACTGTGCCCACCTCACTCACCTCCCCTCCCATCCTTCATTTCACTCAAAGGTAAATATTTATCCTGTTTACCCCGGATCTATGCAGTCCTGGATGTCAGCGACCCAGGAGTTTTTCTGGAGAGAGTCGATGGTTTCCAGGATGTACTCCTCACCATTTTCCACCTGCAACACAGCACAGAGACGCAGTTGTTTACGGGACTGGCTCACATCCCAGAACTATTTACCATAGTTACCATCATTTATTTATTCTCTTATTTATTCATCCGTTCATTCATCTGCACTAACTGCTTCATTCTGGTGAGCGTGGTTGTAGGTGACATGACACACAGACAGACTGAATGACTGACACAGGGACAATTTAGTAGCCAGTTTACCTGCTGGCATGTTTTGAGAGTTCCAGGAGGAAGCACATACATACATCAAATTGGGTCAGAAGTGGGCGTCCTACCAGAAACATCTTATAAAATAATATCACAATACAAATTTATTTATATTTAGTAAACATGTTACCTGACCAGGGTTACGGTAAGTCCTGAGCCTACTCAGAACAATTAAATATACTTCAATGTTGTCACACTGCACATTTTATCCAGAACTACTGTTCTATATCGATCTTTTTTATACCTTCATTTACTGAAGGTTTACTCTCTGTTTTGTTCCAGTCAAGGTTGTGGTGGGTCCAGCACCACTTGGACAGGCACAAATACGCCCTCTACATGGGGCTAATCCATCACAGTTCATTACACATTGACTTACATATGGGAAATTTAGCACAGTCAACCCACCCTGTGCATGTTGGGAGGACCCAAATAAAACACACATGGACATATGGGCAGATTGCAAAACTCCTTATTGACAAAATGCCAAAATATTCTGTATATACAGCAACATGGTAGTAAATAAAGCTACAGCAGCTCTTCTGTATACTGTATTACATATCATATATTGTATAATCATTATCATGATATATCAGATTACATTTTATTTATTTTCACCTACAATATATTAAAAACATATAATGATCATAATTATAATGATAATAATAATATAAAGCAAATAATGAAATCACGATGTCATTAAAATCTACACATAATAAAAACTGATAGCATTACTGTACCTTAAGCACAAATGTGTTGTCCTTGTCAGGCATCTCCAGAGGCATCGTGGTTCTCACCTCCACAACAGCAGAGAGGGGCACGCTCACCTTGGGCTTGGACGTCTAGGTGTCAAGAGAGGTTAAGGGGGTTAGGTTAGTACAAAACCTTAAACGAAAATCTGGCTCCTTCGCCAAGAAGCTGGGTTTATCCTCTAGCAGTACAAGAATCCGAAAAAAGCTAAATTCAAAACACAAACAATGGACAGCACAGAATCGTGCATTATTATTACCACCCATGTGTGTAAAATTCAGACTGTATCATTAGAAACTATCACATCATCATTTACTCGACAGTTTCCTTTATAGAATAAATGTAGAAGTGATTTTTGTATTAAACTGCTCTGCTATGACAGACAGGAGATAAACACACTCACACTCTAGGTATAAAAGATAACATACAGCCACTACAGCGTCTGCTGCCGTTTATGCTCCGACACATTTTGGAGTGCGCTGATGAATGAAATCGATCTGGCGTAGATGAAAGCATTTATTTGAGCATGTTCCACTCCTGTAATGAGTTCTGCATGTGTGTGTGTGTGTGTGTGTGTGTGTGTGTGTGTGTGTGTGTGTGTGTGTGTGTGTGTAAGAGATTGAGAACATGACATCTAGCCTAGTTTATTGATCTAATACACATCTATTTTTACCAATGGACAAATCTCACTACTCTACAGGCCTCTCAAGATCGTGCATTATTTAACGACAAGCAACAGCTGAACACAAAGAGACGTTTTATCTTAATGTTTATGAAAGCTTTATCAGACCTGACTGCACAAAATCTATCTGATTAATGATTAATGGTACCCTTTGGGGGTGGACATATTGTACTATTAGTTTGTATTGTGTTGTAGCGTAGGCTATTTGTCACATGCAGCGTCCGTACCACGAACCACAACCCCCCAAACAAACATCTATCTGGAAAAGGGTAGACTTCCCAAATAATTGCACCACTAACTAGGTACAAAATGTCCCTCTTTGTGCCAATCACTGTCTGGTGGGTGTGGTCCCAATACACACCAATGTTACGGTAATGTGGCGTCAGCAAGATGTAAGAAAACATAACGCGCTTTAACTGTAGAAAGATAGCTCTGTTATTTATTAATTTCTCCTGTGGAATTACCTTAAAGCTTCTCCGAGTGTCCAAAAAAGTGGAAACCAGATGGCGCTAAATCCAGACTATAAGCTCTCTTAGTCTCTCAGACACGACCGATTACTCCTCCTCCCACCCTCAACGCTTATAACCAAAATATAACAGTGTTATAAGTATAACAGCCCACATGAATGGTATAAAAGCACCCTTGGAGGGTAACAACCCAACAAAAAGAGTAAGTGAGTTGAGGTGAGGTGGAAAAATACCAGTATGAATAAATAAATGTCTAAAGTCATTAATGGTGTGTGTGTGTGTGTGTGTGTGTGTGCGCGGGTGGATGAAGGTGAATAAAAACATGTTTCATGAATAATAGATCAGTGAGCAGGTGCCACTGTTTTACATTTAGGTCATTGTTTTGTTCCTCCACTGAATATTCACACGTTTAACTGGGTCGAGCTTTCTGCACCTAGACACGACCAAATGTGCCCGCTGAGCGCCCGGATAGGCTGGTGACACCGCTGAGACTGTAAATGGCCAAGTGGACAATGTAAGTGGACAGCCGTCTTAATTACTGAGTTCAGGGATTCTGTTACACATATTGCTTGCCGGTGCATACAATCAATTATATGTAAGAACTTTTAGGCACCAGTTTGAGGAACGCCCTTAATGAGGAAGGTCCATGAAGACGTGGTTTAATTTTCAGTTTGGTGTGGAAGAATTCCAGTCGTCTGTATGGAGTCTTAAAGTTCTTACAGACAAACTCTAAAATTTATAAACACAGGGGTTTACAAGATGTCCAACCAGCCCGTGGTCAGGTGTCCACATACTTTTGGCCATATAGTGATCCTGTGTTATGCTGTAAATCAGCCCGTCTCAGCGGTAATAACGCAACTTCCTGACTTTAACATAACAAAGAAGACATAAACAAAGGAAGGAAAATTCAGTGTTTGATTCTGTGTTGCTCTTTATTTACCCCCCTTTATTCAGACGACTGGGCACAGCCCACTCAGATCCGGAGCAATGCTGCGGTACGATCCTGCCAGCTGAAGGAATGCCAGGCCTCGGCTCACGACCGGATCTTAAACCAGCTGGCAGATTTACACACACTCAGCAAAGCCGTTCTCACATTACTGCAGTTTGTGTACTTGTTGTGTACCTGGTGTGTGTGTGTGTGTGTGTGTGTGATTCCTCACTTTTTATTACAGGATCTAAATATATGGAGCATTTAATAATTAACCTTTTAAACCATATGAACCTTCAGATGGGAAAACTGTGGCCACGTCCTCCTAATAGAACCACCAGTACAAATGTCTGCCATGAATTAAAAGATGCAGGAACATATCGCTGTAGTAAATAAATTGGCTATATCTAAGCATCTGCTCCCCTTGTTATAGAAACAGTAGCTTTGTTCCTACCTTTGGTGGTACATAGAACTCAAGCAGGAACTTTTCACTCCCTTCCAAGCAATTTTTGCTCTTCCTTAGCAGCAACCTGCACTTCTGCCACTGCGCAGCGCCCATACAGTTGGTATCATCCGCCACCATGTAGCGCAGCGTACCCTCCCTCTGAATGTTCAGCAGCTCGACACGGTTGCTCTTCAAGCTCCGCGTCAAACTCAACTTTTGACTCCAGCGCTCGTTTCCAGCGGCCTCCGCTCCGTTAACTTTCCTGACCCCGGTGCCTACGGGTTCCAGCTCAGACGGTGCCCGCCGTTGCCAGATCTCCCTCACGCCATCCACCACGCACAGGCTCATGTTCCTCAGTGAGAATCCCTTTTTGAAGCGGGCCTTGGAGTGGCCCATCGAGATGTCCTCCGAGCTTCGCGACTGTCCCAGCGCCGAGACTTTATGTCCACGCAGAGTTGAGTTCGCAGAAGCCCCGCCTCCTCCGCTGTCCATGCTGTCCAGTGATTCGCTGGAGGCACCTGTGTCCTTACGCCGCTGGTAGAACTCGTGGCTGTAGGAAGGTAGCGGGCAACCCTGAATGCCCGCAAATGGAGCAATGGCGTATTTATGCGCAGAGGAGGAACCGGGCGAATCGGGCTGCTGTGCTTGGCTGAGGGCAGAAGCGAAGCAGTCCAAGAAGTGGCGGGCAAAATGGCGTGAGAAGCTGGCATCGGCGCCTGGTGCGTCGTAGCAAGGGTTCTCAGTGACGAAGCGGCGAAACTTGTAGGCGAAGTCGGCGGCCGAGGCACGAGCGTGCAACTCACAAAACTCCTTCCAGTCGGGCAGCGGGCACGAGGAGAGCTCCGGGCTGCTGGGCGCCCCGTCACCGTTCATCCCTGGGCCATGCCAACGCCCTGGCAGAGCGCTGCGGGAGACAAAGAGGAAGAATGGGTCAGACATCCTGCTGTGTAAGAGGGAGACTGGTGGAATGAAGGAGAAGAGGGATTTGCGCAGGGCAGGGTAGAGGGGTTGGGGTTGGGATGGTAGGCCATTGGTTAGGATTGAGTGCATACAAAAAAATACAATATAAAAAGGGCATCTGCGTACAAAAGAAAGAGACTGGTACTAAATTGGTGCCTGGGACAGAAAGGATAAAAACACTGGCCTTCTTTACCCTGTAGGCCTGTGTGTGTGTGTGTGTGTGTGTGTGTGTGTGTGTGTGTGTGTGTGTGTGTGTGTGTATTCTTATCCTCTGTGTGAATGGGGCACAGGCGTTGGGTGTGTGAATAGATGCCAGCTTAAGCACAAATCCAGAGAGATTATTAATAGGGCCAAAAGCACATAATCACCTCTTCATATTACATGTGTTTGAGCAACACTTATGCAATCATTTATATCAACAATCTTTAAGGCAACAGTTTAGGGAAGACCTTGGTATGGAGCCCTGACCCCAACCCCACTGAACCCTTTGCCAATCCAGCCAATCCAAGCCTTCTTCAACATCAACCTGACCTTACAAATGCTTTTTCTTTACTGAATGGGCACAAATTCCCATACACAGGCCAAAATGAAGCTGTTATAGCCGCTATGAGATGTCCAACAAGCTCAGATGTTTACATACTTTTGGCCATACAGTAAATCCACTTACATAAAGGCCTGGGTTTATAAAAGGAACCAGTAAACGTCTTTTTAGAACAAGTCCACATTTAATCCGGTTTAAAAGTCTATTTGGTTAAATCATCAGTGACCTGGTCTGCTACTTTTCATATGCAATCTTTTGGGCTACTTTTCATGGACCTCAACTGGCAACCTGAACCCGACCAGCACTCAAAGGCTTTGAAGATAAAGGACCACAAAAACCACAAAAATAAAAACAATAGAATCTGATCGTGTGTGATCTGTAAAACAAAGTTTACTTCGTACACAGCCGTGTTTCCACCTCATGGCAGCTTTTCAACTTTGCACCTCAGCCAAGCAAAATTAGGGGGATCTAGATCCAGCCCTTTCACAATAAGCTTGACATTTCTGAGAAACGTGAACACGTTCCCCCTGACCTACTTCTTTTCATTGTGAGCGTGGAAGAAAAATTTTTAGGAGCCGAGGTGTGAATCAATGAGCGCTTTCTTCCCAAAAGCAACCACTCCTCCTGACTGAGACTCTCTCAACCTCTCTCAACCTCGCGCTCTCTCTCTCTCTCTCGCTGTCTCTCTCTCAGCGGCCTCCCTGGGCTCCTCTGCCAAGCTCATTGTATCACAGATAAGCCCTCTTTGTGGTTTTGTGGTGTCAATGTCTACTCTAAATCCCCCACGATTATTCTAATCAAAGGCCAGTGAACCACAGTACAGTATATGAACTAAAGAACAGCATTAATAAGAGTCGCCCCAACATTATTTCAAGCTGCATCTCAAACTAGCTCCATAAACTCGACAAGGAGGGTGGAGACTCACCTAAAATATTGCAAACACTACACTGAAGTAGCCCAAGAACCAAGTACCAATTATAAATTAATCCTGGCCTGCTTTAAAAGCAAAAGACAGAAAGATCATGCGGTATGACTTCTGGGATGCTTTTAGCTGTTGCAAAACATTTATGAAACAGGCCTAGACTATACCGCAGCATGAAGCTCACATTAATAACCATAAGCCGTCCCCGAGGAGCTGTGAGATCTACAAACTGTATGCATGAGGACGCTTATGTACCGCATACCTGAATATCATTAACGCTCCTCCGGCTTTTACTTACACTTAACGCGTGAAGTGCAGTTTAAACCAGCACAAAACAGTAAAGCAGGACTGTAATGGGACACAAACCTTTACCATTACCTCAACCAGTCCATCACAGAGCTTCAACCAATCCTACAGACTTAACCAGCCATGTCTGTGTGGATGGCTGGCTGGCTGATAGAACCGCTGAGATTCAAACCCTGGTCTCAGCAGTGGTGGGCTAGCTTAACAGACTGCTGTGCCACCCAAGCGCTCCTTATATAAAGTCATATTAAACATTTTCCACAAGCAAATGTCTTGACTTTAAATAAAAAGAAAATAATTCTACTTCTTTGAGAGACTTCTCGTCAGTAAACAGAGTTCATCTGGAGCTTACAGAAACAATACAGTATATAGCATTTGTTTTTTTCTACCTTTATCTCCCAATTTATTCTCCCAATCTCTGGCTGCAGGATGGCCGGCGGCAGGACGGCTGCAGACTGTCGCTCGTCCCTTCCCACCCAGCAATTATAGCCGACCGTTTTTTATTCACCAGCCTTGCACTGAGGTCCCAGCTTTATCAGGTACGAAGAGTCATGCTAATCTCCAAGTAAGTCGGGGATGGCTTTATGCAGCAACAGATACAAGGAACCCGGTCCAACCCCCCACCCACAGACAGGGCCAACTTTTAGATAGATGTCAGATCCGAGAATCAAACTTGGATATCAGTTTTGGGGTGCTAGTGCTTTATACAGCTGTGTCACCTGAGCACCCTGAACTACTACTAGTCGAGCCCAGAGTCCAAACTAAACATGGTGAAGCAGCATTTAGCCGTTATGCTGCATGTAACTGAAACAGACTGCCAGAGGATATTAGATGTGCCTCAAATGTAGAATCGTTTAAATCCAGGTTTAAAACTTCTCTCTTTTCTTGTGTCTATGATTGAGCTCTATATTTTGCACTTTATTATTACTGCACTTAAGCATCAATCTATAGCTATAGTTTTAATTTCATGTTCTTTAATTTTAACTACATTTGCAGAAAGCCTTTCTGATGTTCCAGATCTCGGGAACGTTTTAATGCTTTTAATTTTTCCTCATGTAAAGCACTGCGAATCGCCGCTGTGTATGAAAGGTGCCATACAAATAAACTTGCCCTGCCTTACTAAGAAATGTGAAACAGAATTACACACTTCACATGCTAACACTGTCTCCAAGCGGAACTAAAAGTAGAATAAAATTTTAATGACATACAATAAATTGATGAACCTTTAAAAAAGGACCACCCAGCTAACACGCTGTCAAAACAGTCCTGACCTGCTTCTGTACGTTATGAGCTGGACCATCACAATGCTACAGGAAGCCAAATTCATTACCGCAGTCACAACAATCCTGTAAATGCTAACAGCAGCTTTGCGACAGCGTGGTGTGTTTTCTCATCGTTCAGACAGGCCAGCATTGGTTAATTAGTAGCATTGGTGTGCTAAAATTAGCTTGGGCAGGAAAGATAAAATTAAGTCCTGGTCACTAACTCAGAGAAGTGAGATAAAGATTGCCGTCTCACGCTCAATTTCACTTCATTTCCAGTAGTTTCATACAGTTAGCAAAAAAACATAAAACAGCTTGACAGGCAGCGCAGGCTGGTATGTCATGTAAACACACACACACACACACACACACAAAGAGGATGTGTTTTAATTTGGCTTAGGGTCCTACCAAGTTATTCCATTCACAGTGTGTGTGTTATCTAGGTAAAAAACTACTAACATTTTCAGACCCCAAGTCCTATCCTGTTAGCATAAGAATCTATTCACATCTAATAATGATAAACATGAAAACAGGAAGTTTAAAATGATGTGTTTTTGCTTTCAGCCCCAGTGTGTGTGTGTGTGTGTGTGTGTGTGAGAGATAGAGAGAGAGAGAGAGATTTGTAAACAGGACCTTTCCGGATTCATGTGGATAGCAGGGCGGAGGAAGAGGGAGGAGGCCAAACAAGGATTCCAGTTTGCAGGAACCAGAGTTCTCATTTCTACAGATGTTCATGGTATATAGCACAGCACTGGTTGAGGGGTCACATGACCTCCAGTTCCTTCTCTAGATCTGAGATGTTGTGAGCGCAAAATTATGTACCTTAACGTTGTCAAAGTTATTAAAAGATCAGCTAATTTTTTGCTCTCACAAAGTGCCAAAGTGCAGCTTTTCTAATAGGTTAAAATAATTGGATTTGGATTATTATATTGTTTTTCTTTTTAATGTTATCATATTTGTATTTACCTTTTACTTTAAGGCATTTAATACTTTATTAAAGAAAGTTAAATATATACACTGTACAGAGAAATATAGTGTATATATATGTATGTGTGTGTGTGTGTGTGTGTGTGTGTGTGTGTGTGTGTGTAAGAGAGAGAGAGAGAGAGAGAGAGAGAGAGAGAGAGAGAGAGAGAGTCAGTTTTAGAAATAAAGTTTAATAAGCCACTATATCTTTGACAACGTATTTCACTTGCTTTCGTTGTGAGTTTGTGGACATTTTGAATTTTAAAGCTCAGTCTATAGGTAAAGTCCAAGTAGCCTTATTTATATGGGCACAGAGAAGTCATGTGCTGTACTCAATCTTTATCACTAACAAAGATTTAGGAGGTCATGCCACAAAGTTAAATTACATTATTTGTAACTATTAAGGTCCAGAAATGACTGAAGTCTCAAATCTGCCATGACACTTAAACTATTTTATTCGAGTGAACAGTTAAAAAATTCAAAACACCACGTTATCATGCTTTCCAGCACCCATACAACTATTACTTATTTTACACGATTACAATGTTAATGTTTAGTAAAATAGCCAAAACATGACGCTGATCTTTGTAACCATGTCTTTACATCAATTCCGGGCGCACATGAAGGTACCATTATTTCTCACCTGTCCACATTGAGCCTCTTTATTTCTATATTAATAAATTCATAAACACAAACGCACAGAACGCTGATATTAACCAATTAGAGAAGCCTGATCACTATAAACAATCGATTTAATCGTGACATTCACGATTCCCCCTTTAGGTTATAGGCAACTGCGGTTCTATTCATGGTTTTTCATTGATGAGGTGATGTTTTTATTTATGAATGAACCCTTAAAGCGACCTGGCACGGATTTACAATAAGACTCTTTTTTTTTTTTTTCTTCTTATAATCGGTTATTCGATTTGTCTTTATTGGAATAATGCTGGAAACTGGACACGCTGGGTTTATGTATAGATCTAGGCTTTCTATTAAAAGCACTACAGCCTCCCTACGCCTTTCCCCTAACTGGATTAATCGTATACAGCAACCACCCAGTACACTGTCTGTCCAGCCATGATGATTATGTAGCAGAGCAAAAGAAGCGCAAAAAAGAAGCATCCGATTATTATTCGCACAAATGCGCGTCTGGAGAAAAACGCGCTGTTTTGTTGCGAGATTATTCTCTTAGACAACGTTATAATAAAGCAAGTGCTAAAGCAGCTACACCTGAGCTCGCAATCGAATAGCACAGCCTAATACACCCGACCTCCTACTTACCCGACTAACAGATGATAAACTCGATTAATCGCGTATGGAATATAAGAATGAATAAAACTCACCGCGACGCCGATCCGACTCACTGCATGAGCGCTGCAGCCGGCAACCTTCACACCACCTCTCCCCCAACCAAACCAGGTTTATTTCCAGATCCACGCTTCGTATCCGCTGTCAGATTCCCGGATGAGAAGGAGAGAGCAAGACCTCACAGTAATCTCAGTAAATCCGACTACAGGATGTTCATGTGTGTAGCGGCGGGTTCGCATCAGACTGAGGGAGCGGCGCACAAACACCAGTCCAGTCCGTCAGTGCGTCTTAAAGGAGACGCGCACCATCGTCACCCTGTTATTCCTCTCTCAGTCTCAGTCTGATCTACAACGTTCATTCATTCAGACTAGAACCCTGGACAGGGCACCACATGCATTCAAGCAGTAGCCAATCCACCTTCTGCATGGCTTTATACCTAGACAAAACGCACATGGACACGGAGATCGAACCCACGTCTTCAGGCCGTATTGTAGGCCACCCACTCTACCAGTCTGACCTGCATTATTCATTCGTTTGTTTGCAACAGGGCTGGAATGCACCCTGGACAGGGTTCCAATCCATTACAGGGCACGCCACACATTCACGCAATAGCCAATCCACCTTCTGCATGGCTTTATATCTAAACAAAACGCATGTGGACACATAGGCCGTATTGTGGGCCACCCACTCTACCAGTCTGATCTGCATCATTCGTTCGTTCGCAACAGGGCTGGAATGCACCCTGGACAGGGTTCCAATCCATCACAGGGCACGCCACACATTCACGGAGTAGTCAATCCACCTTCTGCATGGCTTTATACCTAGACAAAACGCACGTGGACACGGAGATCGATCCCACGTCTTCAGGCCGTATTGTGGGCCACCCACTCTTCCAGTCTGATCTGCATCATTTATTCATTCGTTCACAACAGGGCTGGAATGCACCCTGGACAGGGTTCCAATCCATCACAGGGCACACCACACATTCACACAGTAGCCAATCCACCTTCTGCATGGCTTTTTACGTAAACAAAATGCTTGTGGACACGGAGATCGAACCCACGTCTTCAGGCTTGTGACTGGCACTTAGAGCGCACTGATAAGTAGACCTCCCAGTGGCTAGGCTGTTCATCTCAAGACATAGCTCGTCACGTCTGTGTAGACGCCCGACCGGCAGATACCACTGCTAATATTTGACTTGCACCTATTACACTGAGCCTCAAACATTATGTGGGAAAAGCAGAATGCAGTTAGTAAATAGTGCAAGGTGCATGATGAGCTTCAGCTTTAGTAACGTTACCCTCGTTACACTAGTCTGTCTAGCGTTCAGTCTTTTCCTTTATTGCTTAATGAGAATCCGGAGTGAGAAATCTGAGAGCTTTTTACACCTTCCAGGCTTCTCAGTTTACTCGTGTGTATTCTCATATTCAGCTCACCACACAGTTTGGATCACATGATTATTTAAATGTGGAGGATGTACGTTTTGCTTAATTTTTAGATTCTAGGCAGAGGATTACAATCACTTGGCATTTTAGTCAATGATGCCTTGTATCTTAATTAGGTTCTCAGTGTGTTTGTAGATAAAACATTAACCTTGGAAATTTGGCCTGTGTATCATCTCATATTTATATCCCGGTGAAACAGAAAGTCGTAGAGGACTAAAAATATTCAATAGCTTCTTAACACTCATATATTCATAATCTATAAATGAAAATATATATATTTACTTTATAAGAAATTCAATACTTGTCAGTAACTAACATGTGAAATGGTTCATTTTCCCATCCAATGAATTTATTTTAATTAAAGCTTAGATTTCTTTTAGATTTACCCATCTTTACCAGGGGTACCTGTAATTCTGGGGCTGACTGTATCTAAAAGCTCAAGCAAAAGCATTATGTTTAATACAAATCATCAAGATCATTATGACCTTTCCAGACTTGAACGTGTGTATGCCAGGAGTGCAGGTTTTCTCCCAGGAGCTGTGCGAGTGCTCTCATTTCCTAGATGAGAAACCCAGATTTTGCCTCTCGTGTTCTGTAACTGTAACTAGTGATGGAGAGGTTTGGGAGGATAGTTTACACACACTTGTAATAGACATGGATGTCATGATTGTCTTGGCTTTTCAATGATTTTTGCAACTGTTTCTGCTAAAGAAATCTGCTGGGTCAAAAATACACTCAGCTGCTGAAACAGTTGATTTGTTGGTGTAGAAACGCTGTGGTTTTGCCTTCTTATTCCTTGTTAGCAATTATAAATGGCACAAGTAACAGGTCTACCATAAATAAGAAGCTATGAAGATGGACGACAATGACATTGTCCACAGTCAAGCAAGCTTTACAGCTTTTTGCGTCCAAGTGTCCATAATACCAGCAACAAGCTTCAGCTGAGCCATAATGTGCAGAATTTGGACCACCTGCTTCTTTTTAGTGTGGCAGCCTCTAATCCCATTAAGATCTCACGCTTGACTGTGTGGTAACACTTGTGTTCCAGCAGCTTCTAATTCATCACACGTGCAGAAGTTTATGCAAAGTTTTAACCTTAACTGCTGCACTTCCAAGACGATACAGATCAGCACATCATCATTAAAAACAAGGCTACCGAAAGAATAAATAAATAATTCAGCCTGAGTCAGTGGGCGTCCATCCTCCACACTTATTGATTCTCCAGCTGTTTTTTTAGCCGGAAGGAAGCATCGACATCTTTCTGGACGGAGGGGGAGGAAAGCGACACATAAACCAAACAGGAACGCCGTGGCGACCTCGCTTAGCACCGGTCGAGTCCATCCAATTACTCTGGGGTCATTTTGTAGTCGCTTCTCACTTTGTAAAGTGAGAAAGACGGGGTGTGTCGGGGTCGATGTGTTACACGAACCTATTAAAGGGTGGAGGACGGTACTTAAGGGTTAAGACCTGAGAGGAGCAAGCACTGAGGAGAAAGTCCACACAACTGATATCACACTTAAGCATTCAAAAACAGGTCTGTCATGAAATATGGGCTGCTTTGACATGAATGCCATTGTTCGCAGTCAAGCAAGCTTTACATTGGCTTGGCCTTGAAGAGTCATTCAAGAAAAATGCTTTAAAATAAGCATGTAGCGTAACTGAAGGATCACACAGACAAGGAAGCGTGTTGTAGTCAAATAAAACTCTGAGGTAAAACTTATTTTTCCTCTATTAACTATAAATATTTTAAAATGTACAAAACTACAGTAAATCATTTGTACTTTGTTGCTATACAGAAAGCTCACAGTTGTTCAGGTGATGACATATGATTACAGTAAAAAAAGAAACAAAGATAATGGCATCATAAACCTAAATCAGCTGAACCCCACCACCCTGACAGTAAGAACAATCATTAATAAAGGATGGACGCTCCTGTCCGACCAGAGACAGATAAAACCCCTGCAGGATGCCGCCGTTAGCCCAGTAAAATCTCTCCATCATGTTTATGGGGCTCCAGACCGGTGGGCCTGGTGTCCTCTTTTCATCCAGGACCGACAGCCGAGCCTCCGATTGGTCCGGCCGGTTCACATGGACCCGTGACTCAGCCACACACTCTGTCTCAGAATCAGACAGCAGGCAGAGATGTGACAGGAAGCTGTGTTGCCATGGTGACCACCCCAGCTGGGGGTTAATGGAAACCCGGGGGGGGGGGCATTAATATTTCACCTACAGTGAGGAGGAATGTGAATGTGACGCTGGAGGAGAAGAGAACATCACAACGGAGGAAGAAAAAAAAACTTCTTAATGAACAAAATGAAAATATGAACATCAAACAAAAACAAAAAAAAGCTGATTGCTCATGGGTTCAGATCATTTTAGGGGGGTCCTGCAGTACCAGTGATCTAAAGAAAACAAAACTGTCTAAGTTTAGCAAACAAGCAGCTGTGTAAATGTAGAAAATTGTGTGAAATTTAAGGTGTTTTTGATTTATTTACATTTGCAGCACCAATGCTTTTACCCAAAGCGACATACAATTATGACTTAATACAATTCAAGCAGTTGAGGACTAAGACTGGCACTGCCCCATCACTTACTCATCAATAAGACGTTTCATAACCATTGATGTCAACTCATCAAGAACACAGAGCAATATTAAGGCATAGCGTGTCTATTTATATGCAGATATCTCATAATTAATCAGAATTATGATGTAAGATCACAAACACCTCAGTGTGTTTCATAGATACGAGAATGCTTTAAATTGCCACTTTCAGAAATTCGGAATTATTGGCACCCTTGGTCAAGACAGATAAAAAATGATGAATCATGAAGAGTTTCTGTGCTCTGTGAGACCTCGTCTCTGACAGGTTAAAAGAAGCGACCGGCGACTGTGCTGCTCCTCGTTTGGTGGTAACAGGGATTGGTGGACAAAACAGAGATGAGCTCCAACTGGCAACGACTGGACTGGTTGAAGAAAGATACAAAAATGAGTTTTAAATCTCTTGATGGAGTCCATGATGCCATGTGTTCTAACAAGGCTTAATGGGCTTTTGAAGGAAAACAACCCATGTCATATCATAGCCTAGTGGGTCGAGCTTTGAGCTAATGATCAGAATATTGTCAGCTCAAATCCAGCTCTACTATACAGTCACTGTTGGGCCCTTGAGCAAGGCCCTAAATCCTGTCTGCTTCAATTGCTTAATCTTTGCTCTGAGTTTGGATATGCAGAAATTTTTTTTATTGAATTACATTGTGCTGTACACGTGTAAATGTATATATGACAAATAAAGGCGCATCATACTTATACTGTACATCAGTTAAACAGGACGTAACGGATCTCCTACAGTGTGGAAACCTTAAATTCAGAAACCAGAAACCAAAATGCTGCCAACTGACATAGAATTTATGGAATTAATATCAGTTCATTGAAATGAATTCTATCACTTTCAGTTCTGTATGTGTTCAATTTACACTAATTATGCTAACACACACACACACACACACACATGCACGCACACAGAGGCCAAGCAGATGTGATCATCGACAGTTTATTATAATGACGATGATGATGAGGTCTGTTTTTAAAAGCTGGTCTCATCTGCATCTTTCTCTTCTGCATCATCGTTTCCATTATCACATTTACAATCCAGTTTGTCTCCCACAGGTTAACAAACGACTCAAAGCTCATTGTGGTAAACAGGACAACAGGGCTGTGTGTGTGTGTGTGGGATCTTCTTTACTCTTTAATGAAAGTGCCGGAGCTCTGGATGATGGCACAGGTTAAAAAGCTACTACATGAATTATTCAGCCGTGTCTAAAGAGCTCCTGCTTTCAGCACACGCGACCACAAGCACCTCGCTAACTGCATCATGTAACACTTTACAAGGAGCTGTTTTTAACACACCTTGTATTTTATTTTTTGCTTTTTATATTTCTAACCTAAAACTGCTATATATTTGGGAACTGATCAAATTAATTGTTGCAGTTCTGCAAGCCCATACGGTTTCAATAGAAGACAGATCTGGACTGCAGACAGGTCAGTCATGCACATGCACTCTCTGTTTACTAAGCCACAATACTGTAGCATGTGTAGAATGAGGTCTGGCATCATCTTGCTGAAATAAAGCTGCTTTGATGCCAGCACGCGTCTCTCTAAAATCTAAAATCTCAACAGCCTAGTTATTAACCAATGAGCTTCAAGCATCACTAACTGGGTTTTACAGTGATTAGATGTTTTATTTTCAGCATTAAATCAACCCACTCCGGTATTAAATATAATACTAAAGAGGACAGATCGGTGTTGTTTCTGTAAGGCACAACAATTACTAACAGGTATAATAAATTAATTATTTAAAGGAAATGATATGCTTCCAAATTTGCAGCAACAGTTTAGGGAAGGCCCTTAAGTTTTATATAGACATAAAGAAAGAAACTCCAGTGACCTGGACTGCACAGAGCTCTGACCTCAGTCCCACTGAACATGCTTTGGAATGAACTGGAACATCAACTGTGGATCTCTTGACCAATATCAGTGCCCAGCCACACGAATGCTTTTTCAATGGGCACAAATTCCCACAGATATTCTTTATGAGAAGCTCTCGCAGATCACATACAGGTCGCTCTGTTGTAATAACATTTGTTTTAAACACGAGTCAGGTGTCCAAACACTTTTGGTCATACAGTGTATTAAGCTACGTACACTTAAAGGTAAACAGAGTCTGAACAACAATGTTTGTGATGCTTGAGAGTTTTATTCATAATAAAGAGAAAATAAAGTTGAAAAGAAGATGCAGGACAGAGTTCCAGCAGCAAACTGATCATCCAAAATCAACCAAAAACATGAACATGAACTACAACCAGCTGGTTAACCCCGGCCACAGTCAAGTGAGCTTTAAATCATCATAGAATTAAAATGCCTACATCAGTCCCTCACAAATGCACAAAGAAGTTTAACCTAAAGACTGTGTTTAATGTACCATAACCGTATTATTTCCTCCTACTAATAAGCAATGCGATTGCATAGAAATGAGATATAATAACCCCACACCTTCATAATAAGTGATTTGGGATTTAGCAAAGAGATAAATAAGGAGTAAAGAGGATCTGATATTGCACAGTCATTCAATAGTATAGATTATTATAAGTCATGCACTGTTATCTACTTCTGCTAAATTTTAACCCACATCTGCAGTATGTATGTATGCATGTTCCCAGGTTATTGAGAGAGTAATAGTTCCCTAAAGTAAAAAAAATAGGAATTAGGATTAGGAATCATATTTAAATGTCTTATTTGGTTATATAATTACTAAAGCTAATCATCTCACTTAAAAGTTTACTTAGTACAGATTGAGCCGCACTGAAAATCTCTGACAGATCAAGTGCGCCCTCTTCTGGCTGAATGTATCCACTACAGGAAGCTAATGAGAACGATCAGTTTGATTTATATTCCACTCCATGTCTGATTAACAACTATTCAAATCTGTTACATGTTTGCTGCTGTAAATCAGAACAGCCGATTAAAGAAACCATGAAACCCCCCGAGACTTGAACTCAGCACCATCTGCTCTGTGTGTACTGGATTACTTCCACATGTCACCGTTTTCTCCATTCTCATGGAAGCGGTGCAGGTGGTCAGAGTACCTGAAAGTAGGACAGAGAGAGGTAGGGTGGGGTTGGGGTGGTAAGAAAAGAGAGATTTATGAGTGAAAAGCCAACACACACACACACACACACACACACACACACACACACACACACACACACACACACAAACACTACATCAAAAGCTTTGTGAACTCCAGTCCAAATACCCCAGGGGTTTGATTTTAAAGCTTTGCTTATTAATAAAAAGTTAAAATATATACAATATAGGTACTTTATAAACCTGTAAACTACACCAATAAACAAAAAAACAATATATAAAAACACAATATATAAAGGTGTGTGTGTATTTTTGTGTCTCTTTATGTGTGTAAAAGTATGTACATGTTTCTGTTAGTTGCTGCATGTATAAGTGTGTGTGTGTGTGTGTGTGTGTGTGTGTGTGTGTGTTTATGTAAAGGTCATTCCTCCTAGTTCACATGTTAAACGCAGGAGATCTCATCAATATTAAGACCTGAGTGACTGTGATAAGGACCAGATCATTATGGTCAGACGACTGGACGGAAGGCATCACAGGCAGCCTTTGCTGAGGACCCACCAACAGTGGTCCACATTAGGTGGGTGGTTCTAATGTTTCGGCTCATCAGTGTGTGTGTATGTGAGTGTGTGTATGTAGAACACTGAAACTCACTTTTTAGCACAGTATGCAGTGCAGTCCCGACCAATGCTCTCGCTCCAGGCTGTTTTATACAGCACCTACAGCGCCCCCCACAGGAAAGAGTGATTCAAATACAACTGATCGTATAACAGCACAGATATTTCAGAGTCTGAGTTTAATTCCTACAATGTTAGAACCATAACTAACACACGCCCCCGCCCCCACCCCACCCCACCCGACACGTGTGCACTACCGACTGCTTCTTTTCACCTGCACTAGGTGGGTATCGCGCCTGTTTAAGCGCCCTGCCAGCCGTTAACAGAGCTGAGATTCAAACCCAAGAGCTTGAG